>NW_016828162.1:57614-92932 GCF_001698545.2 Rhinopithecus bieti
TTTTTTTTTTATTGAGACGGAGTTTTGCTCTGTCTCCCAGGCTGGAGTGCAGTGGTGCAATCTCGGCTCACTGCAAGCTCTGCCTCCAGGGTTCACACCATTCTCCTGCCTCAGCTTCCCAAGTAGCTGGGACCACAGATGCCCGCCACCACGCCTGGCTATTTTTTGTATTTTTAGGAGTTTTACCAGAGCCTGGTGGATCCACAACTCCTAGTAATCACTCGGGTTTGCTGCTCCTTGGCCTGGTGGCACTTGTGGCCTCCTTGACTTCCCTGGAGTCAGCATGGCTCATGGGGAAGTAGGGAGTTCTCTGTCCCTTCCATGACCCCCTACCCTTCTTGTGGCTCCTACAGCGGCAGTCTTTTCCCCCTGTGTGCACCCACAATATGCTGGATGACTCCTCAGACCCCATCCTGACCACCATCCGCCGAATCGGCCTCTTCAATAGCAGTGCCGACAGGGTGAAGGTGAGGGCATTTGGTCAGGGCTGGGTTGGGCACGGCAGAGGGAAGGGGTTGGGTCCTGGGTCTCACACACTCCATTCCCCCATGTGTTTTATCAAATGCATTGCTGTGGTTAGAAGGAACCCTGGCTTCAAACAGACCTGGATTTGAACACTGGTCCTGCCAAACACATGCTGTGTGATGCTAGACAAGCTTTTTACCCTCTCTGGGCCACCTTGGGATCTCAGGGCTTAGCTAAATAAGGCGCCTGGGCTGAGCCCTTCTTTTTCACTACCAGGTGATTTTCCACCCAGAGTTCCTCTCCTCCACAAGCCCCCTGCTCCCGGTGGACTATGAGGAGTTTGTCCGTGGCTGTCACCTTGGGGTCTTCCCATCCTACTATGAGCCTTGGGGCTACACGCCGGGTGAGTGTAGTGGGCAGGGGACAGCGTGGTCATGGCATCCTAGTCAGAGCTAGCATGTCCTGGGGCAAGGCACTGGCCTTCTCTGAGCCTGTTGCCTTCTTGGCAAAACGGGAACAATGGTAGTCATCTGTTCTGCTACAGCGCCTGCTTTTGTGACACAATAGCTCATGTATTGAGAAACTAGAAGACTGACTTTTGAGGACTAGTTAGTGTCAAATGGATATCACAGTTCACACTGATTTGTCCCAGTGCGTGGGCATTTGGCCCCCCAAATAGCAGCAATGAAATGCACAATTCACAAACACAGCTGAGTGTGGCCAAGTCTCCTCGCAAGACATTGCCAGTGCCCATCGACTCTACCTTCCTCTTGTTGGTTCAGATTAGCCAGTGTTTTTAAAGCTAAATAAGCCCGGGCGTGGTGGCTCACGCCTGTAATCCCAACACCTGGGGAGGCCGAGATGGGCAGATCAGGAGGTCAGGAGTTTGAAATCAGCCTGGCCAATATGGTGAAACCCTGTCTGTACTAAAAATACAAAAATTAGCCAGGTGTGGTGGTACGCACCTGTAGTCCCAGCTACTCGGGAGGCTGAGGCAGAGAACTGCTTGAACTTGAGAGGTGGAGGTTGCAGTGAGCTGAGATCACGCCACTGTGCTCCAGCAGTGCAGTGCTCTGGGCGACAGAGCAAGACTCCATCTCAAAAATAAATAAATAAATAAATAAATAAAAGCTAAATAAGTGCCATTTCCTAATTTATTAGTAATTTAACAAGTCTTGCAAACTGTGCTGGCATGATAATTAGGAGTCATGTGGTTGGCCCCAATTCCCCTTTTCCCATAGGGCTTGTTTTATAGATAGATAGATTGATAGATAGTATTAGTCTGTTTTTACACTGCTATATAAAAAAAAAATCCAAGACTGGGTAATTTATCATGGAAAGAGGTGTAATTGACTCACAATTCCACATGGCTGGGGAGGCCTCAGAAAACTCAGTCATGGCAGAAGGGGAAGCAAGGAGCTTCTTCACCTGGCGGCAGGAAAGAGAAGTATGTGAGGGGCGGGAAAAACGAACATTTATAAAACCATGAGATCTTGTGAGAATTCGCTCACTAGCATGAGAACAGCAGAGGGGGAAACCACCCCCGTAATCCAATCATTTCCCTCCCTCGACACGTGGGGTTACATTTCAAGATAAAATTTGGTGGGGGGGGAACACAGAGTCAAACTATATCATAAATATATATTTAATACTTTTTACTATTTGTTTGTTTTTTGAGATGGGGGTGTTACTATGTTGCCCAGACTCACCTGGAACTCCTAGGTTCAGGTGATGCTCCTGCTTCAGCCTCTTGAGTATCTGTTTTCCTCATTACAGGTGCACCCCACTATGCCTCACAGACCTAATATATATATATATTATATAATATTAAAATTAAAATTATAGTTTTTTTTTTTTTTTTTTTTTTTTTTTTTTTAGAGACGGAGTCTCGCTATGTTGCCCAGGCTGGAGTGGCATGGCCCGGATTCTCGTTCTCACTGCAAGCTCCGCCTCCCGGGGTTTACGCCATTTCTCCTGCCTCCAGCCTCCCAAAAGTAGCTGGGACTAGCAGCGCCCGCCACCGTCGCGCCGGACTAGTTTTTTGTACTTTTTTTAGTAGCAGACGGGGTTTCCACCGTGTTTAGCCAAGATGGTTCTCGATCTCCTGACCTCGGAAATCTTGCCCCATCTCGGCCTCCCAAAGTGCTGGGATTACAGGCTTGAGCCACCGCTGCCCCGCCCAGACCTATTATATTTAGTGCCTATTTTGCAGTTTACAGAGGTTTTAGAAACACTTAAATAAGAATTATAGATCAAGCCAGGCATGGTGGCTCACGCCTATAATCCCAGCACTTTGGGAGGCCAAGGTGGGAGGATCACTTGAGGACAGGAGTTTGAGACCAGCCTGGCCAACATGGTGAAACCCTATCTCTACTAAAAATACAAAAGTTAACTGGGCATGGTGGCAGGCACCTGTAATCCCAGTCCCTCAGGAGGTTGAGGTGGGAGAATTGTTTGAACCCCAGAGGCAGAGGTTGCAGTGAGCTGAGATCGCGCCACTGCACTCCAGCCTGGGCGACAAAGTCAGACCCTGTCTAAAATAATAATAATAATAATTATTATTATTATAGGTCAGGAGCAGTGGCTCACACGTATAATCCTAGCACCTTGGAAGGCTGAGGTGAGAGGATAACTTGAACCCAGGAGTTCAAGACCAGTCTGGACAACATGGTGAGACCCTGTCTCTATAAAAGATTTTTTTTTTTTCCTTTGAAACAGAGTCTTGCTCTATCACCAGGCTGGAATGCAGTGGCACAATCTTGGCTCACTGCAACCTCCGCCTCCCGGGTTCAAGTGATTCTCCTGCTTCAGCCTCTGGAGTAGCTGGGACTATAGGCGCGTGCCACCACACCCAGCTAATTTTTGTATTTTTAGTAGACACAGGGTTTCACCATGTTGGCCAGGATGTTTTTTTTTTTCTTCTTGACCTCGTGATCCACCTGCCTCAGCCTCCCAAAGTGCTGGGATTACAGGCATAAGCCACCATGCCTGGCTGTTTTTTTTTTTTTTAAGCCACCATGCCTGGCTGTTTTGTTTTGTTTTTGTTTTTTTTTAGCCAGGCGTAGTGTTGTGTGCTTGTAGTCCCAACTACTTGGGTGGCTGAGGTGGGAGAATTGCTTGAGCTTAGGAGGTCAAGGCTGCAGTGAGCTGTGATCAAGCCACTGTCCTCCAGCTTGGGTGATAAAGTGAGACTTTGTCTCAAGAAAAAAAAAATAGCATTGGGCCAGGCGCACTGGCTCACGCCTATAATCTCACCACTTTCAGAAGCCGAGATGGGTGGATCACCTAAGGTCAGGAGTTCGCGACCAGCCTGACCAGCATGGTGAAACCCCATCTCTACTAAAAATACAATAACTAACTGGGCATGGTGGCGTACGCCTGTAGTCCCAGCTACTCGGGTGGCTAAGGCACGAGAATCGCTTGAACCTGGGAGGTGAAGGTTGCAGTGAGCCGAGATTGTGCTACTGCACTACAGTTTGGGTGACAGAGTGAGACCCTGTCTCAAAAGGAAAAAAAGAAAAAAAGCATAAAAATCCATCAAAAAATTATAATACATTCCTTGAACTATTTCTCAAGGTTGTTAAAGGTATTAAACAAGACGCAGTAGATGCTCTGTACACAGGGATACTAATAATGAGAGACCTTATCTTACCCCCCATCAAAATAGACTAAGTCTGTACAAGATACTGGCACAAGAAAGGATCTTACAGGTTGTGAACAATTAAGTAGAATGATGGACCTTGGCCCAATCCTACAGGTTGTGAGAGTTAAGTCAAACGGACATTGGAACGCTCAATAAATTAGCATCCTTATCTCCCAACTATAGACTTTCCCGCATCCCGAGACCTTGGAACAAGAGCAAGTAATTCTCTTTTCTGAGCTTCTTAGCGTACCCTCTGAGAAACAGGGAAATGCACAGCTTGGTTGTGGGGGCTCAGCGATGCTCTGCACAGCGACGCTCCGCACCGCGCCTGGCACTTGGTACAGGCACTGGTAGAGGGCGCTGTTGAGGCGTCTATTGCGATGAAGACGGTAGGAGATGGGGGAAGCTAAGTGGGTCTCTTTCCTGCCTTCCCGCAGCTGAGTGCACGGTTATGGGCATCCCCAGTGTCTCCACCAATCTCTCCGGCTTCGGCTGCTTCATGGAGGAACACATCGCAGACCCCTCAGCTTACGGTCAGCGCCCAGGCCCCTGAGGATTCCAGAAGGGGGCTTGAGAGCCGGGACTCCTGGATCCTGGGAAGGAGGAGCTTGCACCCTTGGGGACCAGGGGCACCAGGAAATGGGGGGGCTCTCGGGTCCCTTGGAGAGGAGGGGTCCTGGTGCCACAGAGTCCTGGAGACAATGAAGATCTCCCCAGAACATTTTCTGAACCCAGGTCCTGGCCTCCGCAGGTATCTACATTCTCGACCGGCGGTTCCGCAGCCTGGATGATTCCTGCTCGCAGCTCACCTCCTTCCTCTACAGCTTCTGTCAGCAGAGCCGGCGGCAGCGTATCATCCAGCGGAACCGCACGGAGCGGCTCTCCGACCTTCTGGACTGGAAATACTTAGGCCGGGTAGGACCTCCCCCGCCCCTGCACTTCCTACCCTCTCCTGGGAAATCAGCCGCTCCTGGCTCTGGGGCTTTGGTGCAGGGTGAAGGGTCTCATCCTACTTGCAACAGTTGCTGTCCCTTTAAGCAATGAACCAGGCCGATCGCGGTGGTGGCTCATCCCTGTAATCCCAGCACTTGGGAGGCCTAAGAGGGAGGATTGCTTGAGCTCAGGAGTTAAGAGACCAGCCTGGGCAACATTTTATTTCTACTAAAAATAAAAAAAAAATCAGCCGAGTGTGGTGGTGCGTGCCTCTAGTCCCAGCTACTGGGGAGGCTGAGGTGGTAGGGTCTCTTGAGCCCCGGAGGTTGAGGCTGCAGTGAGCCTTGATCAACCTCACTGCACTCCATCCTAGGGTAACAGAGCAAGACCCTGTTTAAAAAGAAAAAAAGAACATTGGTCAGGCATTCTCATTTGCATAAAGGTGTGGCCAAAGAGGTGCCTGCTTGAGAATTTGGCCCCTGTTTGAGGGGTGTGGCTCAGAAACTGTCCATTCATAGGTCTGCTTATTTCCATAAGGGGTGGAGTCAGATGGATTATTTGCATGGGGCAGGCTCAATGGTGCAGCAGGGTGTGCTTATCTGCATAAAGGGTATGGCCAGGAGCCCCATCATCTGCCTGGGAGTGGCACGGCCTGGCTCTCACGTCCTCTGCCCCCTCCCTTCCTTTCCCCTAGTATTATATGTCTGCACGCCACATGGCGCTGTCCAAGGCCTTTCCAGAGCACTTCACCTACGAGCCCAGCGAGGCGGATGCGGTGAGTGGACCCTGGATTTCTGCTTAGCCGGGAGCTAAAGGGCTGGGGGTTCCTCCTGGAGTGGGAAGGCCTAGAGGTGGCTGGATGCCTGGGTGGGACTGTGAGGTATATGCACCCATATCCCCGTATGCAGGCCCAAGGGTACCGCTACCCACGGCCGGCCTCGGTGCCACCGTCGCCCTCGCTGTCACGACACTCCAGCCCGCACCAGAGCGAGGACGAGGAGGATCCCCGGAACGGGCCTCTGGAGGAAGACAGCGAGCGCTACGATGAGGACGAGGAGGCCGCCAAGGACAGGCGCAACATTCGTGCACCAGAGTGGCCGCGCCGAGCGTCCTGCACCTCCTCCACCAGCGGGAGCAAGCGCAACTCTGTGGACACGGCCACCTCCAGCTCGCTCAGCACCCCCAGCGAGCCCCTCAGCCCCACCAGCTCTCTGGGCGAGGAGCGTAACTAAGTCCCCCCCACCACACTCCCTGCCTGTCCTGCCTCCCTGCTCCAGAGAGAGGATGCAGAGCGGGGCTGCTCCTAAACCCCTGCTCCAGATCCCCACTGGGTGTGGCCCCGCAGTGCCCTCCCTCAGTCCGCCAAACACTCCAGCCCCTCCACCTCCACTTTCCAAGTTCCTGCACTCCAGAATCCACAAAGCCGTGCCTTTCTCTGATTCCAGAGTGCATAATCCGCGCCCTGGAATCCCCTGGGCCTGGACCGCTTCCCAGAGGCCAGGCATCTGCCATTACTCTGCGGTGGTGCCAGAGGTTTTAGGAAACCTGGCATGGTGCTTTCAGGTCTGGGGCTCCTAGAGCCCCCGTGAGGCTTGCAAATTCTACAGCATACAGAGCAGGCCGCGCTCAGGCCCAGCATGCGGGTCACCAAGGGCTGGAAACCACGTGGTGTCCCTGCGAATGGGGCAATCAAGTCCAGAGCCGGGGCACTTTTCAGAGTTTGAAGGTAACTGAGAGCAGATGGTCCTCCATTTCAACTCCAGAACTTGGGCTCTGGGATGGGCTCATGTTCTAGCCCTCCCTGGCATGTCAGAGCCAGGCTTTGCCTGGAGGATCCCTCCATCCAGCTCCTGTCATCCCCTACACTTTGGCCAAGCCAGAGGTGGCAGAACCACTTGGCTGCTCATTCCTTCTGGAGGACACACAGTCTCGGTCCAGATGCCTTCCTGCCTTTCTGGCCTTTTCTGGACCAGATCCTACTCCTCCTTTCTTTATCTGAGATCTCCCTCCAGGGAATCTGCCTGCAGAGGACAGAGCTGGCTGTCTTCCCCCACCCCTGACCTGGCTTATTCCCAACCGCTCAGCCCACTGTGAAACCACTAGGTTCTAGGTCCTGGCTTCTAGATCTGGAACCTTACCACGTTGCTGCATACTAGTCCCTTTCCCATGATCCGGAACTGAGGTCACTGGGTTCTAGAACCCCCACATTTACCTCGAGGCTCTTCCATCCCCAAACTGTGCCCTGCCTTCAGCTTTGGTGAAAAGGAGGGACCCTCATGTGTGCTGTGCTGTGTCTGCACCGCTTGGTTTGCAGTTGGGAGGGGAGGGAAGGAGGGGTGTGATTGGAGTGTGTCCGGAGATGAGATGAAAAAAATACATCTATATTTAAGAATCCCAGGTGTGGTCAGACATGAATACTTGGTGGGCCTGGGTCTGACGTCCCCCCAATGCCACCCCTTCCCTGGTCCGAGCTCATCCTCCTATTCTAGAGAGACTTGGATTTTACTGTTCTAAAATTCCAGTGTCATTCACGGAAGGTACCTCTGATTGCTTACTTGGGCCTTGATTTGCAAGTGGCAAAAATTTGGCTTAAGACATCTTTGGCATAAAGGGGCTATGTGACTAGGAAGAAGATCTATAGGACAGCTGTGAACCTTGTGTAGCTTTTTTTTTTTGAGACGGAGTCTGGCTGTGTCACCAGCCTGGAGTGCAGTGGAGAGCCATCTCGGCTCACTGTAACCTCCACCTCCTGGGTTTAAGCAATTCTCCTGCCTTAGCCCCCTGAGTAGCTGGAACTACAGGAGCACGCCACTACACTGGGCTAATTTTTGTATTTTTAGTAGAGGCAGGGTTTGACCATGTTGGCCAGGGTGGTCTCCAAACTCCTAAGCTCAGGTGATCTGTCTGCCTCGGCCTCTCAAAGTGCTGGAATTACAGGTGTGACCCACCGTGCCTGGCCACTTCTTTTTTTGATAACAGGATCTCCCTCTGAATCCCAGACTGGAGTGCAGTGGAGAAATCATGGCTCACTGCAGCCTCAACCTCCCAAGCGCAAGTGATCCTCACCTCAGACTTCCAAGTAACGGGGACTATAGGCACGTGCCACCACACCTCGTTACATTTATTTATTTTTTTTAGAGAATGGGGGGCTCCCTATGTTGCCTAGGCTGGTCTCAAACTCCTGGGCTCAAGTGATCCTCCTGCCTCGGCCTCGCAAAGTGCTGGGGTTACAGGCTTGAGCCACCCCACCCCAGCCCCAGGGGAAGAAGGGGAGGAGTCAGAGCTGACATAGCAGTTTTGCAGCTAGGACGCAGCAGATGCTTTTTAAGGCCTGTTTTCAGCTTTTTCAGTTCCCGCTTGGAGAATCAGGCCCAAAGTTTCACATCCCATTTCTATGATGAACCCTAAACGCCTTGTCCAGCATTGCTTGGGCATCACGTGTGCCTGGCCGCTCAGCTCCACTTGTCAGTTCCGCAGTGTGCGCCTCACATTGGGATTACTGAAGCTTGGGCCATAATCTGTAAACTCTGGAGCAAAGACCTCAGTGAGCCTCCTGGTTGCCATGCAAGTTGCATAGCAATAGCCTCAATGTGCCCACATAAAGGGCCTAATAATTTCAGCTGCCTCCCAAAATTGAAGGGTTTTTTTTTTTTGAGACCGAGTCTCTGTTGCCCAGTCTGGAGCGTATTGGCGCGGTATCAGCTCACTGCAACCTCCGTGAGGCAGACATGTTTTTTGGTTTTTTTTGAGAGGGGAGTTTCGCTCTTGTTGCCCAGGCTGGAGTGCAATGACGTTGATCTCGGCTCACCGCAACCTCCACCTCCCAGGTTCCAGCGATTATCCTGCCTCAACCTCCTGACTAGCTGGGATTACAGGCATGCACCACCACACCCGGCTAATTTTATATTTTTAGTAGAGACGGGGTGTCTCCATGTTGGTCAGGCTGGTCTCGAACTCCTGACATCAGCTCATCGGCCCACCTGGGCCCATAATCACTCGTTAAATAGTGCTGTTTCTGGCTGAGACCGAACAGATCTGTTTCCAGGTACCAACCCAGGTCTTAATTCAACTCCCTGGAGGCTCTCTCTGTCATCTGCGAGGGACAGTTAACAGCCAGGCAAGCAGAGAACCCTCAAGTTCAACACTACCCAGTTAGCTTCTTGTCTTAGAAGAGATAAGAAAATGGGAGATGGGGCCAACTCCTCTTTCACTGGCATCCCCAACCCAACCAGAAGCTTTATGAGAACAGATCCCACCTCATCTTCCATACCACACACAAAACCACCAGCTGCATCAAAAGCTTTATTTCCATTTGGTCCAAGGCTTGTTAGGGTCGTTAAGAAAGCTGCCTAGTGGCTGAAGGGAGAGGCTTAGGCAGAAGTCCTATTATTTTGCAAGGGGCCCTTCAGAAGTCGCTGGGCTCAGAAGGCAAGATCTTAGTCGTGCTTGAGAGTGAGCCTTTCGAAGAGATACTCGCCCAGCCCAGCCTCCGGGCCGGCCAGCCTGTTGAGGTTGGTCAGGTGGTCACCCATCTTTTTGATGAGCTTCACTTCCTCATCTAGGAAGTGAGTCTCCAGGAAGTCACAGAGCTGAGAGAGAAGAGGGAGAAATTAGAAACCCGATCCCTGGAAAAGAGGGAGAAAGAGCTGCCAATTGCAGATTAAAATATGACAGGTGTTAAATGAGGCTCTGGGCCGGGCGCGGTGGCTCAAGCCTGTAATCCCAGCACTTTGGGAGGCCGAGACGGGCGGATCACGAGGTCAGGAGATGGAGACCATCCTAGCTAACGCGGTGAAACGCCATCTCTACTAAAAAAATACAAAAAACTAGCCGGGCGAGGTGGCGGGCGCCCGTAGTCCCAGCTACTCGGGAGGCTGAGGCAGGAGAATGGCGTGAACCCGGGAGGCGGAGCTTGCAGTGTGCCGAGATCCCGCCACTGCACTCCAGCCTGGGCGACAGAGCGAGACTCCGTCTCAAAAAAAAAAAAAAAAAAAAAAAAAAAAAAAAAAAAAATTAATGAGGCTCTGAAGGGAATCTGCCCAAAGAGAGCAAAGGCTTGAAGGGTATGATTGGGTAGTCATGGATGCAGGGGGTACGTACATGGGGATCCGTGTGGGCAGAACCCAGGGCATGAAGATCCAAAAGGGCCTGATTGAGCTTTTTCTCCAGGGCCATGGCGGCTTTCATGGCATCCGGGGTTTTACCCCACTCATCTTCAGCTGGCTTCTATACGGAAAGGAGAAATGGCTTCAGAATACACACACTCGGCACATGGAACTAAACCTACATTTCCCAAGAGTTGGTGGGGGTCAGAGGCCCAGGCCACAAAGACATGTGATAGCTTGTATTTATCACTCTCCGCACCCCGTCCTAGCTCTTACAGCTACACGTCCTTAAGACTACGCAGCGGTGTGGACAGCCGCGTCTTGGGGGTACTGCACGACGTGCGCCTCTATTTCCAGCCGTAAAAGGGCTCACAAGACCGAACTCAATCTCCCCGAAGCCCACGCGACATCTAAGCCCTCAAATCAAGGCTCCTCGCGCGCACGGCCTGCTGGGAGATGTAGTCCATTACCCTACCCACACACTAGTTACCTTGACGTCCTGAAAAAGAGCGCGACCGCCACGCTGGTTTTGCATCTTCAGGAGACGCTCGTAGCCCTCGCGCTTCTCCTCGGCCAATTCGCGGAAGAAGTGGCTCACGCCTTCCAGAGCCACATCATCGCGGTCGAAATAGAAGCCCTACGGAAAGAGATGGAGGGAACAATGCTTAGCGGGAGGCGAGGCCAAGGGGGACTCCGCCCTCTGTTTACTCGACCGGACAAAGAAGGCCGGCGCCTGCGCTGAGGGCCGAACGTGCGCAGCTGGGGGAAATTAGGGCCAGGGGCGTCCTGGGGACTCACCAGAGAGAGGTAGGTGTAGGAGGCCTGCAGGTACAAATTGACCAGGCTGTTGACGGCTGCCTCCACGTCGGTGGAATAATTCTGACGAATCTGGGAGCTCATGGTTGGTCGGCAAGAGGGAGCTAACCACAAAAACGGTGCTGGCAGGTCCCAGAATCAGGAGATGGCCGAGAAGTGGTCCCGGAGGTTGCAAGTGGAGATGAAATCGAAGGGCGCTCGGGGCCTGGAAGAAAGAGTCCCCGGATCTGTTCCGTCCAAACACTGTTGAAGCAAGAAACAGACCCGCAGGACCGCCGAACTGCGAGGGGACGTGGCTAGGGCGGCTTCTTTTATAGTGCGCTGGCCCTCGGAGGCGGGGCGCTCGGAGCGGGCTACCGGCCAATCTGCGGT
Organism: Rhinopithecus bieti; assembly: GCF_001698545.2. NCBI lineage: Eukaryota > Metazoa > Chordata > Mammalia > Primates > Cercopithecidae > Rhinopithecus > Rhinopithecus bieti. The sequence goes on from NW_016828162.1 coordinate 68,949, forward strand.
GGCAGGAGGCGGGGCCGAAGGCCGTGCCTGACCAATCCGGAGCACACAGGAGTCTCAGCCCCCGCCCCAAAGCAGGGGGAAGTCACGCGCCTGTAGCGCGAGTGTGTTGTGAAATGGGGGCTTGGTGGGGTTGAGGCCCAGGGGCTGATTCGAGGAATGGAGGGTTTCGTGGGCGGGGGGATGGGGGCTGGGGTCCCTCTGGGAGGCCATAGTTTTATGGGAGCATTAAGAGTCCCGTGAAATGATGACCCTGGGGTCCTGGGGGTGCCTCGGGAAAGTAAGTCAGATTCTGGGGTTTTGGAGGGCATGGATTTTTCTGGAACCTTGAGTTGGGGGGAGGGGCAACTCAGAGTTGCAGGGAGGACCTGTAGTTGCCTGAGGTTTGTGCTGCGAGATAAGGAGTCTCCGGATCCTTGGGAAGCTTGGAAGGCAGTGAGATGGTATTTCTGGACCCCTGGAATTCTCTGGGAGACGGAGGGGTGCGAGGACTGGAGTCCTGGGCTTTACAGAGGTGGGAGTTCACGATGCAAACTCTATATTTTGGAGCCCTCCCCGGGGCGATCTTTAGGTCCTTGAGGTGCTCTGCAAGTTGGAAAGGGCAGTTGTTCTGGAGCCGTGGGGTTCACCCCGTGCGGGAAGCCCAGGAGGAGCATTGTATGAGGTAGGGTGACTTCTGGAACCCTAGACAGCCCTCTGAAACCCTCCAAAGACTGGCTGGGACTTTGGGGATACCTTGGAGCTCTTTCAAGGGCCCAGTCGTTTTCTGGCAGTGGAAATGGGAAGGAATGAAATGTCTGTTTCCAGCTTTGCGGTGTCTCTGGGACTGCATGTCCTGGGGGCTGTTTTGGAGGCAACTCATAGACTCCGAGAATTCTCCTTGGCCCTGAAAACAGTGTCTCTGAAGTTGCCCTCGTGTCTTGCCTGAGGTGTGCTCTTTCAGGCCCACAAAGAGAAGCCCTGCGTTGTGGACAAACAGTCTGGGGACCTATGGACGAGACGTCTGTCTTCAACTAATGCGTATTTTTTAAGTGGACCTGGTCCATGTTGATTTCTGGGAGACGGAGTAGGCGCAAACCTTGACCCTGCTTAAGTGCCCCGATGCAGGTAGCCCGTGCGCTGGGCAGGGAGCTGAAGCCACTGGGGCGTGGGGTGTGAGGTCAGGCCCCGCTCTACAGAGGAGCCGCTCCGAGCAGCCCAGGCGGGGCAGCCCCTGACTGAGGGGATCTGCAGATGCCTCGCTAGGCCGGTATCTGGGGTCCTTGTTGCAGGCAGCGACTGCTGAGTCATGCTGAGCTCAGCGCGGGAAGGGGCCCCCGCGGGAAAGGATGGGGGTGGGGCCACTCGCTGACCTCATCCCCTTGGCACTCCCCGAGTTTTTTGGTGGGACCCTCAGAACTAGACCTGGCTCAGACCCAAATCGGGCCCCCTCCCCCCAGATTCCCCCTTGTTGGAAGCCGGTTGTGTGCTTTGTCTCCGTGTCTTTTTGGTTCCCATGTTTTTTTTTCCCCTGGGATCCTGCCTGTGGCCATATTGTCCCCTCACTCTGGGTGGTGGCTCAGTGGACACTCATTGATCCTATTCTCCTCTCTCTCCCCTCACTTAGGGTCTCTGGGAAGAGTCCATGGAGGAGGGGCAGCCACCCAAAGCACCCTGTTGACTGTGGGACCCGAGTTACTCATTTACCAAATGTCATACCTCAGCCCAGAGACCTTTAGTCCCGAGAGGGGCCTTGGGGCCCATAGGTGGAGGTAGAGGAGGGGCTGAGAGAGACAGGATCTTAAGACCACAGAGAACGTGGGGTGGGGACAGAGGCCCAGAGAAAAAGAGACTCAGACAAAGACCCTGGGAGAGGGGGAGGGACAGAGACCCAGAGAGAGAGGGACAGAGAGAGAGGGGACAGAAACCCAGAGAGAGGGGTACAGAGATCCAGAGAGAGGGGACAGAGACCCTGAGAGAGAGGAGGGGACAGAGACCCTGAGAGAGAGGGGACAGAGACCCTGAGAGAGAGGGGACAGAGATCCAGAGAGAGGGGGACAGAGATCCAGAGAGAGGGGAACAGAGATCTAGAGAGAGGAGGGGACAGAGACCCAGAGAGAGGGGGACAGAAACCCAGAGAGAGGAGGACAGAGGTGGGGGGAGCAGAGGCAGGGAGGTACAGAGACCCAGGGGTGGGGGGGACAGAGGCCCAGAGGGACCCGGGGGGAGTAGAAATCCAGAGTGGGGGTACAGATCCAGAGTAGGGGACAGAGATCCAGAGAGAAGGGGGGACAGAGATCCAGAGAGAGGTGGGGTCAGAGATCCAGAGAGAGAGGGTGACAGAGACCCAGAGAGAGGGGGAACAGGGACTCAGAAGGGGACAGGGACTAGGTGGAAGAACAGAGACCCAGGGAGAGGGTGGGACAGGGATGGGGGGGGACAGAGACAGGGCAGGGGAGAAGAGACCCAGAGAGAGGGGAGGTACAGAGACCCAAGAGAGGGGGACAGAGACCCAGAGAGAGGAGGACAGAGACCCAGAGGGAGGGGGACAGAGACTCAGGGTGGGGGGACAGAGACACAGAGATGGGGGGCCACAGATTCAGAGGGGGGGACAGAGATCCAGAGAGAGGAGGCCAGAGGTCTGGGGATGAGGGGTGGAAAGAGCCCAGAGAAAGAGGGCCAAAGGTGGGGTGGGAACAGAGACTGAGAGAGAGAAGTGGGGACAGAGGCCCAGAGATGGGAGGGGGTAAAGACCCAGAGGGGAATGACAGAGCCAGAGAGAGGGGGCGCCAGAGACTCTGTGACTGAGAACCCACATCCTCTGACCCCCTTGTCTTCGCTCCGCCCTTGTCTGAGGTCACTGGGCCTCTGAGTTCAGCAGCTTCTTCCGGGCGTTCCTCTCCAGGGGGGCCCCACCCAGCTGCGGGGCCAGACCAGGTTCCTTCTCCTCTGCCCTGCCCTCCAGCCTCTCAGTCCCCAGCCAGGTCCCTTCCTCTCTGTCATCAGCCCAGCTCAGGAGGCCTCTTCCGTGGGCCCTATTTCCCTGGTGTCCTCAGCCTGCCACCTTCCAGTGACATCACCACCAGGCTCCAGAGCCCTTCCTGCTTCCCTGGTCCTCCCATCCCTCCTCCTCCCACCCCCATTCTCCAGCTCAGTAAAGGTATGGCCTCCTGAGGTCCCATGTGTGACACTCCAGGCTCTGGTCCCAGGCCCTGGAGGCTTGCTTTGCAGCCAGCTGTGCTGTTCTTCCCCCTACGCACACACCTGCTCAGGTCTCACAGGCCACTGCCTCCGTCCTGCACAGATCATCCTGGGCTGCGACAGATGTGCTACCAGTCACCTTCCTTTCCCTTCAGGACTGTGGGCTCCTGCGGGGCAGGCCCGGGACCAACTCATCCCTAACCCACAGACCCCACTGGGCACCTCAGAAAAAGATGTCAAGGGAGTGCAGAGAGCCCCATGTCCCTGAGTGGCCCGAGCAGGTATCTCTAGGTGAGCAGACGGCAGGCCTGGCATGGGGCGGTGGGCAGGGCCTGCTCTCCTGATGTGCCAGGGAGCAGGGCAGAGGCCCAGTGACTCAGATGCCGCAGTGTGTCCCGAAGGAGGTTTATTACCCCCTCAAGACCACTCTTCCCCACCCCCCCCAATAATTACAAAAGTAAGAAAATGCCCATGTCCCCAATCCCCACCCCTCCCAGAAAATGCCATAATTTATGGAGGAAAACACAGTTCAAGGCAGCTGGGGGCCTCAGCCCATCTTCTTCCAGATGGTGAGGGAGGCGGTGAGTACTCCAGCCACCAAGATGGTCACGGTCTGCCACGTGGGCGTCCCAAAGTAGGAGAGGAGGCCGTCCTGGAGACAGGGACATCAGTCGCTTCAGCGACTCAGCCAGGGGCAGCCCCTGGGCAGGCACAGGCAGGATCAGGGAGGGAGGAGGAGGTCAGAACGCAGGATTGTGGGCAGGGGACTAACATGAATGGGCATTAAAGAGCTGGGCTCAGGCCAGGCATGGTGGCTCACACCTGTAATCCCAGCACTTTGAGAGGCTGAGGCAGGAGGATTGCTTGAGGCCAGGAGTTCGAGACCAACCTGGGCAACATAGCGAGACCCCTTCTCAGTGAGGGAAAAAAAAAGGAAAGAGTTGGGGTCAGAGGATCATCAATGAACTTGAGCAATTCCGGAGGCAGTGGAGGCTCCAGGGAGGGCAGAAGGCACTAATCAAGTCAAGGTCACAGTGAGGTCAGAAGTCACCGGGAGGTCAGTGGGATAGATGAATCAGGGATTGATCAGACACGTAAGGAAATGCATTATAGACCACATCTGATGATCCAAAGATGGGGAGAGGGCACCACTATGACCTGCTCCAGAAGGCCCAGGGTCCCAGAGGAGTGGCGGGTGGGCAGGGACAGTGGGGCAGGGGCGGTGGTTGGGGTGAGGAGGGTTGAGGAGTCTCACCCAACCACCCTGGTCTTGGATCCAGCCCAACAGCCGCTCCCGGAGGAAGTCCAGTGTCCAGCCCATGATGGTTCTGATCAGTTCGGGCACCTTGGTACACAGGGCCTGTGGGGAGTGGAGTGGGTGTTAGGGACTGAACCTTGTCCCCGTGCCTGGCGATAGTGGCCCCAAGCCTCCTTTCTCAATTCTTTGCCTCCCCTCAAAGATTTCTGCCACCCACAATTGAAGTCGGCTTCAAAAATGGTAAACATGGGCCGGGCACGGTGGCTCAAGCCTGTAATCCCAGCACTTTGGGAGGCCGAGACGGGCGGATCACGAGGTCAGGAGATCGAGACCATCCTGGCTAACATGGTGAAACCCCGTCTCTACTAAAAACTACAAAAAACTAGGCGGGCGACGTGGCGGCGCCTGTAGTCCCAGCTACCCAGGAGGCTGAACAGGAGAATGGCATAAACCCGGGAGGCGGAGCTTGCAGTGAGCTGAGATCCGGCCACAGCACTCCAGCCTGGGTGACAGAGCGAGACTCCGTCTCAAAAAAAGAAAAAAAAAAAAAAAAAAAAATTGTAAACATGGCCAGGTGCGCCAGCTCATGCCTGTAATCCCAGCACTTTGGGAGGCCAAGGCAGGCGGATCACTTATGGTTGGGAGTTCAAGAACACCCTGACCAACACAGAGTAATCCCATCTCTACTAAAAATACAAAATTAGCCGGGCATGATGGTGCATGCCTGTACTCCCAGCTATTTGGGAGGCTGAGGCAGGAGAATCGCTTGAACCCGGGAGGCGGAGGTTGCGGTGAGCCGAGGTCGCGCCATTGCACTCCAGCCTGGGCAACAAGAGCAAAACTCCATCTCAAAATAAATAAATAAATACAAAAATCAGTTGGGTGTGGTGGCAAGCACCTGTAATCCCAGCTCCTTGGGATGCTGAGGCAGGTGAATCGCTTGAACCCAGGGGACAAAGGCTGCAGTGAGCCCAGATCACACCACTTCACTGCAGCCTGGGCAATAGAGCAAGAGTCTGTCTCAAAAAATAAATTAATTAATTAAATAAAATTGTAAACAAGATCATGTTACTCTCAACTGCCCTACCCCTGAGCCTTCTGTGGCTCCCCAGTACCCTCAGGATGAAGACCTGAAGGCACAACGCAGCCCACAAGCCCTGTGTGCAGGCTCTAGCCTGACCTCGCTCCACCTTTCCACTTCCTGTTTTGTGCCTCACTGAGCTGCTTCCATTTTTTTTTTATTTTTTAAGATGGAATCTTGCTCTGTCACCCAGGATGGAGGGCAGTGGCGCAATCTCGGCTCACTGAAAGCTCTGCCTTCCGGGTTCAAGCAATTCTCCTGCCTCAGCCTCCCAAAGAGCTGGGATTACAGGTGCCTGCCAACATGCCTGGCTAATTTTTTTTTTTTTTTTTTTGAGATGGAGTTTTGATCTTGTTGCCCAGACTGGAGTGCAATAGCGCAGTCTCGGCTCATTGCAACCTCCACCTCCCGGATTTAAGTTATTCTCCTGTCTGAGCTTCCCAAGCAGCTGGTACTACAGGCATTTGCCACCACACTGGGCTAATTTTTTTTTGTATTTTTAGTACAGACAGGTTTCACCATGTTGGTCGGGATGGTCTCAAACTCCTGACCTTAGGTGATCTGTGGGCTTCAGCCTCCCAAAGTGCTGCATGTGAACCATCGCGCCCGGCCCCTTTTTTTTTTTTTTTTTTTAATTCCCATCAAATTCTTCCTGCCTCGGGACCTCTTCATGTGCTCCTGTTTCCGCCCAAACGGGCCTCAACCAAGCAAATTCTCACCCTTCAGCGTTCAGGGCAAATGTCACTTCTCCAGAGAGGAATTTTCTTTTTTTTTTCTTTGAGACGGAGTCTCGCTCTGTCGCCCAGGCTGGAGTGCAGTGGCATGATCTCGGCTCACTGCAAGCTCCGCCTCCCGGGTTCACACCATTCTCCTGCCTCAGCCTCCCGAGTAGCTGGGACTACAGGAGCCCGTCACCACGCCCGGCTAATTTTTTGTATGTTTAGTAGAGACAGGGTTTCACGGTGTTAGCCAAGATGGTCTCAATCTCCTGACCTTGTGATCCACCCACCTCAGCCTCCCAAAGTGCTGGGATTACAGGCATGAGCCACCGCGCCCGGCCAGAGAAGACTAGCCCCTGCCCATGGATCCTTGACCTTCTCTCCCAACTCCCAAGACTTCTCCTTCAGCCTTTATCTGGCCACTTCTATTCTGTCATCCCCGCTCTGTAGGTGGCCCCACCGTCACCTGCACTACTATTCCCCTCACCTCCGACGTTCAAGCCCCATCAGCTCAATCTTGAAAACACATCAAGAAATATTCCTCTCGGCCGAGCGTGGTGGCTCAGGCCTGTAATCCCAGCACGTTGGGAGGCTGAGGCAGGCAGATCACCTGAGGTCAGGAGTTCGAGAACAGCCTGCCAACATGGTGAAACCTCATCTCCACTAAAAATGCAAAAATTAGCCAGGTGTGGTAGCGGACGCCTATAATCCCAAGCAACTCTGGAGGCTGAGGCAGGAGAATCGCTTGAACCCAGGAGGTGGAGGTTGCAGTGAGCCGAGATCGCGCCATTGTACTCTAGCCTGGGTGCAATAGAGCGAGACTCCATCTCAGGAAAAAAAAAAAAAAAAAAAAGAAACATCCCTCCCATTAGCTGGTATGGTGGGGAGCGCCTGTAATCCCAGCGTCTCAGGAGGCTGAGGTAGGAGAATCACTTGAACCCGGGAGGTGAAGACTGCAGTGAGCCCAAGTCACGCCACTGCACTTCAGCCTTGGTGACAGAGCAAGACCCTGTCTCAAAACAAACAAACAAAACTTCCAAAAAGAAATATCCCTCCCTGTTGGAGACCAGCCTGGACAACATAGCGAGACCCCATCTCTACAGAAAAAGGCTAATGCCACAGTTAGTGGGGCATGGTGGCATGCTCCTATAGTCCCAGCTACTCTGGAGGCTGAGGTGGGAGAACTGCTTGGGCCTAGCAGTTTGAGGCTGCAGTGAGCTATGATCACTACTACACTCCAGTCTGGGCAACAGAGCAAGACCCCACTTCTTTAAATCCACCCCCCCACCTCTGCTGCTACCACCCAGGCCTGGGCTTGTCATCTTTCAGCAAGACTATGACAGGTGCCACCTCTCCAGCCTCCTTGCTTCTGCCCTTGTACCCCATGATCTCTTTTTGGCCAACAGCCAGGATCATTTCACCACCTCCCCCATCATATTTCCTTATGAGAATCTTCATAAAGAAAAGTGAAAAAAATTCCACAGTTAACAGCCATATAACCGCCACCTAGGTTCTACAATGAACATTTCGCTATACAGACAGTCCCCAACTTACGATGGTTCGACTTACAATTTTGACCCTACTATGGGTTTATCAGGGCATTGAATGCATTTTCAACTTATGTTATTTTCAATTTATGATGGGATTACTAGGTACATGTAACACCATTGCAAGTCAAGGGGCATCTATACTTCCTAGAATAATCCCTTAAATTTATAAATCAGGTCACGTCACTTCCGTAAAACCAGCCAGTCACTCCCATAACACTCAGAGTAAATTTAAAGTCTTTCCAGGCTGGGCGCGGTGGCTCACGCCTGTAATCCCAGCACTTAGGGAGACCAAGGTGGACGGATCACTTGAGGCCAGGAGTTTAAGACTAGCCTGGAAAACACAGCAAAACCCTGTACTAAAAATATAAAAGCTAGCCAGGCATGGTGGTACGTGCCTGTAATTCTAGCTACTTGGAAGGCTAAAAAGCATGAGAATCACTTGAACCTGTGAGGTGGAGGTTGCAGTGAGCTGAGATGGTGCCATTGCACTCGAGCCTCGGCAACAAAGCGAGACCCTGTCTCAAAAAAAAAAAAAAAGTCTTTCCAGCAGCCCAAAAAACTCCACACAATCTGCCCCTGCCCAACTGTGCCCTCCTTTCCCACCGTCTCCCCCAGCTCACTCTGTTCCAACAGCACTGGCTTCCTCCCTACCGTCAGAACACAAGGCTTGGTCCTACCTCAGGGCCTTTGCACTTGCTGTTCCCTCTACCGGATGCCTCTTCCCCCAATCACCATAGATCAATGCATCCTTCTTGTCATTCCAACTCTGGCTTTAATGTCACCTGCTCTTAGAAGTCTTTCCTGGCTGGTTGCAGTGGCTCATGCCTGTAATCCCAGCACTCTGGGAGGCCAAAGTGGGTGGATCACGTGAGGTCAGGAGTTCAAAACCAGCCTGACCAACATGGTGAAACCCTGTCCTCTACTAACTACAAAAAAAAAAAAAAAAAAAAAAAGCTAGCCAGGATAATGTGCACAGCCCGTATCCCAGCTACTCAGGAGGCTGAGGCAGGAGAATCGCTTGAACCTGGTGGGAGGCAGAGGTTGCAGTGAGCCAAGATCATCGCCATTGCACTCCAGCCAGGGCAACAAGAGCCAAACTCCATCTCAAAAAAAAAAAAAAAAAAAATGGCCCGGGCATAGTGGCTCACGCCTATCCCAGCACTTTGGGAAGCTGAGGCGGGTGGATCACGAGGTCGGGAGATCAAGACCATCCAGGCTAACACGGTGAAACCCCGTCTCTACTAAAAATACAAAAAAAAATTAGCGGGGCGTGGTGGCGGGCGCCTGTAGTCCCAGCTACTCGGGAGGCTGAGGCAGGAGAATGGTGTGAACCTGGGAGGCAGAGCTTGCAGTGAGCCAAGATCGCGCCACTGCACTCCAGCCTGGGCGACAGAGGAAGACTCCGTCTAAAAAAAAAAAAAAAAAAATAGAAGTCTTTCCTGACCACTCTGCTAAATCACACTGCCCCCTTTACTTCGCCCCTGTATGTGAAGTCCCTGAGAGCAGGGATGCAGCCTGCTTTGTACGGTGCTGTGTCCCAGGTGCCAGGTACAGGCCTGGCACATAGCAGGCCCAGTAAATGCTTGTTGAATGAATAAAAGAAGCAGACACCCAGCGCACAGCCATCTCTCTCCATGCCCTCTGTGGTCACTGGGCCACTGCAGGGGGTTGATCCCACGATCCCTAGGTCCTCACAGGTCTGAGGGGAGCACCCCTGGGCTCACTGCCCTGCAGCTGCCCACCTTGAGCACCAGTTTGCTGGCAAAGTAGAAAAGGGCGACAACACGGCCCCAGTTGAAGTTGCCGTCAGAAAACATGTCAGCTGCCACTCGGAAAAAGACCTCTCGGGGGGAGTCTGTGTCCACGGCGGCAATCATCCTGCAGGAGAGAGGAGAACCAGTGCTGGGGAGCCAGCATCAGGCTGATGGTGGACATCCCCACATCCACCGCACACTAAAGATGAGGAGACTGAGGCCCAAGCCAGGCTGACATGAAAAACAACAGGCCAACGGGGGGCAAGGGAAGGGGACAAGACACACATTGAGGAAGGTGGGAAAAATGACTCCCTGAAGGAGGGTTTTAAGATCCTGGCGGAGAGGACGGCTGGGAGCCCAGAACGCTTGCGCTGAGTTGTAGGGCCAAGACTTCTAATTCTTAGGGGAGGAGGAGAATGCGGGGCTGAGACTCCTGTGTTCTCAGGGAGCCCAGTGGCTGGATTTCTGGGTCCCGGGGCCCACACCTCTGCAGCTCCATGTTACTGTCCAGTTCGTCCCCGATGCGCTTGAGACACTCGCTCAGCCTCTTGGTGGACGCATCCTGAGGCACTGGGTCCAGGGCCAGCTCGGGTGTCTCCCCCCCCATTCGCCCTGCTCGATCCTGGATGAAACTAGAGTGGGGATGGAGTGAGGGTGCAGAATCAGAACGGGGTGTCGCTCCTCAAATCTGTGCCACAATAATCAGACCTCAAACTCACCCCTGAAGCAAAAGGGCCCCTGTCTTCATGATCTGCTCAGAGCTGGTGGGCCCTAGAGGAGAAAGGAAGGGAAGAGGTGCCTGGACTCTTGGGTTCTAGGGGATCAGGAGGCTGCGGAGGCTCACGGTCCCTGAAGGAGGGCAGAGCTGGGGACCCTGGACTTCTGGGACCCTAGCAGATGATGTGACGGGGAGGCCCAGACAACTGAGTCCCTGATGGAGAAAGGCCAGGACGCTGGGCCTGTATCCTACATTCTCCCTGGGGAAAGAGGGTAGCGGAACACTAAATGCATCCGGACCCCTGGCCTGAGGGGGCAGAGGCGAGACCCGCCCCTCCCACCAGTGCCAGAGGCAGGAAGTGGTGCGGGCGACAAGCCCGGGCCTGCCCGGGGGCTTGGCTTCCGAGATCCCCTAGTTCTCGGGGGTCCGAGAGCGCCAGACAGGCAGGGATCGGGGCACGGGGATCAGAGAGCCAGGAACCTCCGAGGACGGAGGGGGCTGGAGTGTGGCAGCGCCCGATCCGGGAGTTTCTGCCCCTCAGTGCTTGGAGATCGCACAGCCCCAGGCCGAGAGGAAGGATCTTGGGACCCGCCGGCGAGGGGGCTCGCCCTCCTCCCGCCCGTCTGCCTCCCGCCTCACCCCCGCCTCTGGGCTGCTCCCCGGACCCGTCCATCACCGCCGCTCCCGCCGCCGCCTCTCGCCGGGTCCGCGCGGGCGGCCGCAGCGCGCCCCGGGTCACGTGAGAGCCCCACTGAACGTGCGTCCCTCACGTGGCCGCCCCGCAAAATGGCCGCTGCCCCGCAGCGCCGCCGGGTCATGTGACCGCACCTGCCTCGCTCCCTCGGGAGGCTTGGTCCAGTCACGTGACTGTCCAATGAGCATCTCCCAATAAGTGCCAGCCGTGGCGCCATCCAACAGACGCCCGTCCAATCGCAACTCTGATGCCTTCATTTATCCAGGCACCATTTTTAGAAGTTTCGGGCAGGGTTTGTGCTCTCCCCAGCGCAGAAGGAATAGCAAGTGCAAAGGCTCAGAGGCCCAAAATAGCGTGCTTCCAGGCAGGGCGTTGTAGATGACTAAAACTGAGTGGTTTTGTTTTGGTAGAGACCTGGATCTCGCTATATAGCCCACGCCCAGGCTTGTCTCTTAACTTGTGAGCTCAAGCGATACCCCCGTCTCAGCCTTCCAAAGCGCTGGGATTGCAGGCATGAGCTACCGCGCCAGTCCTGCTTTTCTGTTGTTTGTATGTTTGCTTGTTTTGAGTCACGGTCTGGCTGTGTTGCCCAGGCTGGAGTGCAGTGGCCCAATCATGGCTCACTGCAGCCTGGAATTCCCGGGCTCAAGCCTCCCACCTCAGCCTCCTAAGTAGCTGGGACTACACCGCCCCTGGTTAATTTTTTTTAATTTTTTTGTGGCGATGAGGTCTCTCTATGTTGCTCAGGCTGGTCTCTGAAATCCCAGGCTCAAGCGATCCTCACATCTTGGCCTCCCAAAGTGCTGAGATTACAGGCTTCAACCACCCTACCCAGTCATGACTCGAGTGTTTGTGTTTGTATAAAAAGAAAAGGAATACGAAGTTCAAAAGGTGACAAAAACTAATCTGTGCTGATAGATCAGCAGGGTATGGAAGGGAGGGGCCACAAGAGAGACTCCTCGGGTGCCCCAAATATGCCATATTTTTATCTGAATGGTATTTGCATGGGTATACACTTATATTATTATTATTATTATTATTGAGACAGAGTTTCACTCTTGTTGCCCAGGATAGAGTGCAATGGCACGATCTCGGCTCACTGCAACCTCTGCCTCCTGGGTTCAAGTGATTCTCTTGCCTCAGCCTCCCAAGTAGCTGGGATTGCAGGCATGAGCCACCACGCCCAGCTAATTTTGTATTTTTAATAGAGACGGGGTTTCACCAAGTTGGTCAGGCTGGTCTCAAGCTCCTGACCTCAAGTGATCCACCCGCCTCGGCCTCCCAAAGTTCTGGGATTACAGGCGTGAGTCACTGTGCCCAGCCAGGTATACACATATTTACAATTCATTGAGCTGTACACGTAAGACTTGTGTGCTTTGTGAATATTATGACGTGTCACTTTAGAAAGAAAATAATAGCAACTAAGGAAAATTCAGAAAAATGAGCTAGGATCAGATGATAAAGGGGTTGGGCCTATCAGAGAAGGGACTTGATTTATGTCTAGAAGGCAGCTGGGAACCATGGGAAAGTTTTGAGCAGGCAAAGGGCAGAGTCAGACTAGGGTGTCAGGAAGATCTCTTGGACTTCCTTCTTTCTCAAAAGAGCTCCTGGTTGGGTACAGTGGCTCACTTCTGTAATCCCAGCACTTTGGGAGGCCAAGATGGGTGGATCACCTGAGGTCAAGAGTTTGAGACCAACCTGGCCAACATGGTGAAACCCCATCTCTACTAAAAATTCTAAAGTAGCCAGGTGTGGTGGCAGGCACCTGTAGTCCCAGTTACTCGGGAGCTGAGGCAGGGGAATCGTCTGAATCTGGAAGCAGAGGTTGCAGTGAGCCGAGATCATGACCTTCCACTCCAGCCTCAGTAACAAGAGGGAAACTCCAACTCAAAACAAACAAACAAACAAACAAACAAAAACTCCCATAGCACCCAGGATTTATAATGCTTCTCACAGCTGTAAATGTGTGCAGTGTTTTAATTTAATTTGGTCTTTTTCATCCACCTAAAATTTCGACAAGGTTAATTTGTCCTCAATTCTCCCAGAAACCAGCATGTTACTTGATTCATAGTTATCTCTCAAAATGTGTTATTCAATAACTGCATGACTGAATGTTGGGGAGCATACAGAAATAAGACATTGTCAGCCGGGCGCGGCGGCTCACGCCTGTAATCCCAGCACTTTGGGAGGCCGAGCTGGGCGGATCACGAGGTCAGGAGATCGAGAACATCCTGGCTAACACGGTGAAACCCCGCCTCTACTAAAAATACAAAAAGAAATTAGCTGGACGTGAGTGGTGGGCACCTGTAGTCCCAGCTACTCGGGAGTCTGAGGCAGGAGAATGGCGTGAACCCGGGAAACGGAGCTTGCAGTGAGCCAAGATCGGGCCACTGCACTCCAGCCTGGGTGACAGAGCGAGACTCCATCTCAAAAAAAAAAAAAAGAAAGAAGACATTGTCTGTCTCTGACATTCAGAGACTTCTCAGAGGAGGTATTTCCCTTTGATCTTGAAGGATCATTTTGATTTGAAAACTGAAGAAAGGGGCTAGGTGTGATGGCTCATTCCTATAGTCCCAGCACTTTGGGAGGCCAAGGCAGGAGGATCACTTGAAGCCAGGAGTTCAGGACCAGCCTGGACTGTACCATGGTGAGACCCTGTATCAACTAAAACAAAAAAAAGAAAGGTGGGTGGGGGCCGGGCGTGGTAGCTCACTCCCGTAATCCCAGTACTTTGGTAGGCCGAGGTGGGTGTATCATCTGAGGTCAGGAGTTTGTGACCAGCCTGGCCAACATGGCGAAACTCCATCTCCGCTAAAAATACAAAAAAAATTAGCTGGGAGTGGTGGTGCGTGCCTGTAGTCCCAGCTGTTTGGAAGGCTGAGGCAGGAGAATCGCTTGAACCCGAGAGGCAGAGGTTGCAGTGAGCCAAGATCGTGCCACTGCACCCCAGCCTAGGCAGCCGATCGAGCCTCTATCTCAAAAAAAACAAAACAAAACAAAACAAAAAAACGGTGCATGCCTGTAGTCCCAGCTACTTGGGAGGCTGAGGTGAGAAGATTGTTTGAGCTTGGGAGGTCCTGGCTGCAGTGAGCTGTGATCAGTTGCACCACTGCAGTCAGACTGGGTGACAGAGTAAGAGCCTGTCTCAAAAAGAAAAAGCCAAGATAAAGGGGGAGGGTAGAGTTTAGGTGACAACCAAATGATAGCTTAGAGCAAAACAAGGTCAACATCGGGTCAGGACTGTCAAGTGAAACCAGTGTCCTGAATCATTGGAAACAAGAAGGTACATGTGAAATGTTGCATCCAGAAACCCTTTATCTGAAGCGCTGCACCTGCTTTGGAAATCAAGGCTGCTACTCTGTATCAAGTGGATTAGATCCTCCAAGCAAGAGTCAGATGTTTCATTTTTACTGATAGAATTTCCAACAATTTATGAATTTAGAAAACAAAGTCTCTCCATGGGTAAAAAAAAAACCATGTCCTTGGCCAGCACGGTGGCTCATACCTGTAATTCCAGCACTTTGGGAGTCCAAGACGGCAGATCACCTGAGGTCAGGAGTTCGAGACCAGCCTGGCCAACTAAACCTTGTCTCTACTAAAAATACAAAAATTAGCCGGGCATAGTGGTGTGCTTCTGTAATCCCAGCTACTCGAGGAACTGAGGCAAGAGAATCACTTGAACCCAGGAGGCAGAGGCTGCAGTGAGCAGAGATCATGCCATTGCACTCCAGCTTGGATGACAGAGCGAGACTTCATCTCAAAAAAAACAAACAAAGCATATCCTTGAGAGACATAGTGTCTCTTGTTAACTTGGCAGCCAGCTTTATCTGTGTTACTCCAGTTCAGTGAGATAGCCCTCCTCCGACCCCAGTTACAGAGAAGGAAAGAAAGGGCTTTTAATGCAGCTACACGCCTCTGAACAGTACAATCACTGAGTGAGGGAATATACTTTTTTTTTTTTTTGAGACGGAGTCTCGCTCTATCGCCCAGGCTGGAGTGCAGTGGCGCGATCTCAGTTCACTGCAAGCTCCGCCTCCCGGATTTACGCCATTCTCCTGCCTCAGCCTCCCGAGTAGCTGGGACTACAGGCACCCGCCACCACGCCCAGCTAGTTTTTTGTATTTTTTTTAGTAGAGACGGGGTGTCACCGTGTTAGCCAGGATGGTCTCGATCTCCTGACCTCGTGATCCGCCCCTCTCGGCCTCCCAAAGTGCTGGGATTACAGGCTTGAACCACCGCGCCCGGCCGGGAATACACTTTTTAGCTAGCTGTGAAGTCAAAACTGTTTGTTTTTATTTTTATTTATTTATTTTGAGACAGGGTCTCCCTCTGTCGTCCAGGCTGGAGTGCAATGACACAACTGTGGCTCACTGCAGCCTCAACCTCCTAGGGTCAAGGGAGCCTCCCACTTCAGCCTCTGGAGTAGCTGGGACTACACGTGTGCACCACCATGCACTGCTAATTTTGTATTTTATATAGAGAGAGGGTTTTGCCATGTTGCCCAGGCTGGTCTCAAACCCCTGGGCTCAAGTGATCCACCTGCCTCAGCTTCCTACAGTGTTGGGACTACAGACATGCGTCACTGTGACTGACTAAAACTTGTATGTGTGTGTGTGTGTGAGATGGAGTCTCACTCTGTTGCCCAGGCTGGAGTGCAGTGGCAAGATCTCGGCTCACTGCAAACTCTGCCTCCCGGGTTCACACCATTCTCCTGCCTCAGCCTTCCGAGTAGCTGGGACTACAGGCGCCCAACACCACGCCCGGCTAATTTTTTGTATTTTTAGTAGAGACGGGATTTCACCATGTTAGACAGGATGGTCTCGATCTCCTGACCTCGTGATCCACCCGCCCCCCTCCCAAAGTGCTGGGATTACAGGCGTGAGCCACTGTGACCGGCCAACTCTTTGTTTTGTTTTGTTTTGTTTTTTGAGAGGGAGTCTTGCTCTGTCTCCAGGCTGGAGTGCAGTGGCACCATCTCAGCTCACTGCAAGCTCTGCCTCCCGGGTTCAAGTGATTCTCCTGCCTCTGCCTCCTGAGTAGCTGGGACTACAGGCGCCCGCCACCACGCTCCGCTAATTTAATATTTTATTAGAGACGGGGTTTCGCCATGCCATGTTGGCCAGGATGGTCTCGATGTCTTCACCTCATGATCCACCCGCCTTAGCCTCCCAAAGTGCTGGGATTACAGGCGTGAGCCACTGCGCCCGACCACACTCTTTATAATAATAAAGATGCTGTATCACAACTATTAAGCCCACCTCAAAGATGGCACCTGAGGAGTCTCACCTCCAGGTATTCACGCTCCTGTGTGGTCTCCGCCCACACTCCATAGAGCTAAACAGTGTGACCAAGAGGATACTGTGGAAATGACAGTGTGTGATTTCACAGGTTAGGTCAGAAAAGTCACTACAGCTTCCACCTCATTCCCTTTCAGATCACTTCCTTTAGGGAAAGCCAGCTGCCACGTTGTGAGTGTCAGGCCTCCGAGCCCTAGCGAAGCCATCACATCCCCTGTGACCTGCACGTAGACATCCAGATGGACTGAAGCAACTGAAGAGCCACAAAAGAAGTGAAAACAGCCAGTTCCTGCCTTCACTGATGTCATTCCACCACTGTGATTTGTTCCTGCCCCACCCTGATATGATATAATCTCTCCTGCCCTTAAGAAGGTACTTTGTAATATTCTCCCTGCCTTTGAGAATGTACTTTGTACCCCATCCCAAACCTATAAGAACTAATGATTGCCGGGCGCGGTGGCTCACGCCTGTAATCCCAGCACTTCGGGAGGCCAAGGTGGGCGGATCATGAGGTCAGGAGATCGAGACCATCCTGGCTAACATCGTGAAACTCCGTCTCTACTAAAAATACAAAAAAATTAGCCGGGCGTGGTGGCAGGCACCTGTAGTCCCAGCTACTCAGGAGGCTGAGGCAGGAGAATGGTGTGAACCCGGGAGGTGGAGCTTGCAGTGAGCCGAGATCTCACCACTGCACTCCGGCCTGGGCAACAGAGTGAGACTCCATCTCAAAAAATAAATAAATAAAAACTAATGATAATCCCACCACCCTTTGCTGACTTTCTTTTTGGACTCAGCCCGCCTACACCCAGGTGAAATAAACAGCCTTGTTGCTCACACAAAGCCCGTTTGGTGTTCTCTTCACATGGACGTGTGTGACAGTGAGGACACTCAAGCAGTCATACTCTGGTGGAACATGGGTGGCAGGAAACCAAGTCCTCTGGCTAGGTGAGTTAATCACTTTGGAAAGGGATTCTTCAGCCCCAGTCAAGCTTTCAGGTGAAGATAGCCCTGACTGGTATCATGACTGCAATTTTCAGGGAGACCCTGAGCTGGAGTCACCCACCTAAGCCAACCATTAGTTTCCTCTTTCTTTCTTTCTTTCTTTCTTTCTTTCTTTCTTTCTTTCTTTCTTTCTTTCTTTCTTTCTTTCTTTCTTTCTTTCTTTCTTTCTTTCTCTCTCTTTCTTTTCTTTTCTTTTCTTTCTTTTCTTTCTTTCTTTCTCTTTCTTTCTTTCTTTCTTTCTTTCTTTCTTTCTTTCTCTTTCTTTCTCTCTCTCTCTCTCTCTTTCTCTCTCTCTCTCTCTCTCTTTCTTTCTCTCTCTCTCTCTTTCTTTCTCTCTCCTTTTCTCTCCTCTCTCTCTCTTCTCTCTCTCTCTCTCTCTTTCTTCTTTTCCTTTCTTTCTTTCTTTCTTTTTTTTTTTGAGATGGAGTCTTACTCTGTCACCCAGGCTTGGAGGTGAGTGGTGGTGATCCTCGGCTCACAGAACTCTGCCTCCTGGGTTTAGAGGATCCTCTGCCTCCTCAGCCTCCCAAGCAGCTGGGATTACAGGGAATACATCACCATGCCAGCTTGATTTTTTTTTTTTTTTTTTTTTTTTTGAGACTAGTCTCGCTCTATCACCAGCTGGAGTGCAGTGGCGCGATCTTGGTTCACTTGGCAAGCTCCGCCTCCCGTCCACGCCGTTCTCCTGCCTCAGTCTCCCGAGTAGCTGGGACTACAGGCGCCCACCACCACGGCCCAGCTAATTTTTTGTATTTTAGTAGAGATGGAGTTTCACCGTATTAGCCAGGGTGGTCTCGTGTCCTGACCTCATGATCCGCCCGCCCGGCCCTCCCAAAGTGCTGGATTACAGGCATGAGCCACTGCAGCCAGTGATTGTATTTTAGTAGAGATGGGGTTTAACCGTGTTGGCCAGGTTGGTCTTGAACTCCTGACCTGAATTGATCTTCCTCAGCCTCCCAAAGTGCTCAAATTACAGGCATGAACCATTGCACCTGACAGAGGCTGGGTAATTTATAAACAGAAGAGGTTTGCCGGGCGCAGTGACTCACGCCTATAATCCTGTAGCACTTTGGGAGGCCAAGGTGGGCAGATTATCTAACGTCAGGAGTTCAAGATCAGCCTGGCCAACATGGTGAAACCCCGTCTCTACCAAAATTACCAAAAAAGAAATTAGCCAGGTGCAGTGGTGCACATCTGTAATCCTAGGTACTCGGGAAGCTGAGGCAGGAGAATCGCTTGAACCCAGGAAGCGGAGGTTGTAGTGAGGTGAGATCGTGCCACTGCACTCCACCCTAGGCCACAGAGTGAGAATTCATCTCAAAAAAAAAAAAAAAAAAAAAAAAAAAAAGAGGTTTAATTGGCTCATGGTTCTGCAGACTGTGTACAGGAAGTGTAACACAGGCATCTGCTTCTGAGGAGGCCTCAGGAAGCTTCCACTCATGGCAGAAGGTGAAGGGGGAGCAGGCGTCTCACATGGCGGGAGAATGAGCAGGAGAGAGTAGGGAAGGTGCTACACTGCTAAGACCAGCTCAGCGGTGGAGACCCTAACCCAGCGGCACTAGAGGAATTAAAGACACACACAGAAATATAGAGGTGTGGAGTGGGAAATCAGGGGTCTCACAGCCTTCAGAGCTGAGAGCCTTGAACAGAGATTTACCCATGTATTTATTGACAGCAAGCCAGAGATAAGCACTGTTTCTATAGATTGTAGATTAACAAAAAGTATTCCTTACAGGAAACAAACGGATGGGCGGAAATAAAGGGATGGGCTCTGGCTAGTTATCTGCAGCAGGAGCATGTCCTTAAGGCACAGATCACTCATGCTATTGTTTGTGATTTAAGAATGCCTTTAAGCGGTTTTCTGCCCTGGGCGGGCCAGGTGTTCCTTGCCCTCATTCCGGTAAACTCACAACCTTCCAGCGTGGGCGTCATGGCCATTACCAACATGTCACAGTGCTGCAGAGATTTTGTCTATGGCCAGTTTTGGGGCCAATTTATGGCCAGATTTTGGGGGCCTGTTCCCAACACTACACACTTTTAAACGACCAGATCTCGAGAGAACTCACTGTCGTGAGAGTGGTACCAAGGTGATGGTGCTAAACCATTCATGAGAAAGCTGCCGCATGATGCCATGAGCCAATCACCTCGCACCAGGCCCTGCCTCCAAAACTGGAAATTAAATTTCAAGATGAGATTTGGGCAGGGATTCAGATCCAAGCTACGTATCAGTCAGCATCTCATTTGTTCCTCAGCAGAGGAAAGGTAGTAGCACCCCTTTACTGATGAAGCAACAAAGAGGCTGGGAGAGAGAATATTTAGGGACACTTCCTACCCACACACTGTTAGCTTCCTGAGGTCACAGGCGGAGTATATTTAGGGGCACTTCCTACCCACACACTGTTAGCTTCCTGAGGTCACAGGCGGAGTATATTTAGGGGCACTTCCTACCCACACACTGTTAGCTTCCTGAGGTCACAGGCGGAGTATATTTAGGGGCACTTCCTACCCACACACTGTTAGCTTCCTGAGGTCACAGGCGGAGTATATTTAGGGGCACTTCCTACCCACACACTGTTAGCTTCCTGAGGTCACAGGCGGAGTATATTTAGGGGCACTTCCTACCCACACACTGTTAGCTTCCTGAGGTCACAGGCGGAGTATATTTAGGGGCACTTCCTACCCACACACTGTTAGCTTCCTGAGGTCACAGGCGGAGTATATTTAGGGGCACTTCCTACCCACACACTGTTAGCTTCCTGAGGTCACAGGCGGAGTATATTTAGGGGCACTTCCTACCCACACACTGTTAGCTTCCTGAGGTCACAGGCGGAGTATATTTAGGGGCACTTCCTACCCACACACTGTTAGCTTCCTGAGGTCACAGGCGGAGTATATTTAGGGGCACTTCCTACCCACACACTGTTAGCTTCCTGAGGTCACAGGCGGAGTATATTTAGGGGCACTTCCTACCCACACACTGTTAGCTTCCTGAGGTCACAGGCGGAGTATATTTAGGGGCACTTCCTACCCACACACTGTTAGCTTCCTGAGGTCACAGGCGGAGTATATTTAGGGGCACTTCCTACCCACACACTGTTAGCTTCCTGAGGTCACAGGCGGAGTATATTTAGGGGCACTTCCTACCCACACACTGTTAGCTTCCTGAGGTCACAGGCGGAGTATATTTAGGGGCACTTCCTACCCACACACTGTTAGCTTCCTGAGGTCACAGGCGGAGTATATTTAGGGGCACTTCCTACCCACACACTGTTAGCTTCCTGAGGTCACAGGCGGAGTATATTTAGGGGCACTTCCTACCCACACACTGTTAGCTTCCTGAGGTCACAGGCGGAGTATATTTAGGGGCACTTCCTACCCACACACTGTTAGCTTCCTGAGGTCACAGGCGGAGTATATTTAGGGGCACTTCCTACCCACACACTGTTAGCTTCCTGAGGTCACAGGCGGAGTATATTTAGGGGCACTTCCTACCCACACACTGTTAGCTTCCTGAGGTCACAGGCGGAGTATATTTAGGGGCACTTCCTACCCACACACTGTTAGCTTCCTGAGGTCACAGGCGGAGTATATTTAGGGGCACTTCCTACCCACACACTGTTAGCTTCCTGAGGTCACAGGCGGAGTATATTTAGGGGCACTTCCTACCCACACACTGTTAGCTTCCTGAGGTCACAGGCGGAGTATATTTAGGGGCACTTCCTACCCACACACTGTTAGCTTCCTGAGGTCACAGGCGGAGTATATTTAGGGGCACTTCCTACCCACACACTGTTAGTTTCCTGAGGTCACAGGCGCCGTCCGGCTCCAGTGCCCAGGCCTACACTTAATTGGTGAAACTGTTATGGGATCTTTGGGGTGTTGCTTTTCTGGCCAGAAACCTCTGTGGTTGGTGGTGCCTTTGCCCTAGTTCTTGTCCTGTGTCCAGGAAGAATGAGGTACGCAGACAAGCGAAGGGTGAACAAGACAAATAGGAGCTTTATTGAGTATTACAACAGCTCAGAGGAGACCCGCAGTGGGTAGTTCCTCTCTGTAGGCAGGTTGTCTCTGCTCAGCTCTCAGCAGAGAGGAGGCCCTGGAAAGGGTAGCTCCACTCTATAGCTGGTCATCCTGTTGTCTCTCTGTCCTCTGCCTGCTCTGGCTGAGCCTGGGGCTTTTATGAGCCTCAGAGAGGGGAAGTGCATGCTTATTGGTCCATGGCAGCCATGGGAGGGCCCAGGAAAAAGCACCATGAGTTCCCCTTTCAGTCCACAGGACTGGCCCCCTGGCCCCCAGGCTTCAGATCTGCCCTGGCCTGAAGGTGGTGCTTCACTGGGGACCTGCCCCCTTCTGCCCAGGAACCTGTCTGCCTCCCATGGCCATCCATGGTGCCCAGGCTGCTGGCACCAAGGGGCACCTTCAGGCCAGCGCCCAGCCACCCTTAGCACCCCTTCAGGTTCCTCTTTTGCACTCCTTGGCACCTAATGTCTGGAGGAGGCTGAGGTGGCAGGGTGCTCGCATGTTAGCACTGCTCTGAGCATGTGCACACCTGGCAGACAATGTCAGCACCTGGGCTCAGCCCCAACCCCACTCTGAGATCGGAGCAGGAGACGGGGTGGGGAGAGGCCAGGCAGTGGTAGCAGGCACCTCTGAGCCTACAAGGACAAAGGAGGCCTTACCAGGCCTCTCAGGAGTGCAAGGATGCCTGGGTCTACAGCCCTGGTTTGGGGGGCTGCAGTTGTGTCCTGGGGGGCGGGGCTCCTGCCTGCACTGTAGAGCAGGAGACCCACAGCCACAGACACAACTGGGTGGGGCTCCTGTCTACTCCCAGCTCCCAATAGCACAGGGGTATCTGGGTTGCAGCCACGGCCTGGACAGCTGCAGTTGCTCCTGGGAAGCTCTCACCGCCCTGAGCTTGGAAGGGGCAGGGCTGCCGCGTGTCCCCAACTCCTGCTGGCTCCATGAAGCATGGCACCTGACTGTACCCCTGTGCAGCCTGAGGTGGGGGCTCTGGGTCCTCGCTAGGACTGGGCTGGCATCGGAGGCAGGGGAAATATGGCTGTGAGCTCCTCCTGTGACCCTGGCACTCAGAGATGGCCTGGAGCTCCCCCTCCCCTGGCACAAAACCCAGCCCAGTCCCATGGGGGAAGCCCCCAGGGAAGCAGACTGCAGCGGTGAGGGGCTGTCCATCTCTTTTCTGTGCCCCCCGCCGGCAGCAGCCAGTGTGATGGCAGCAGCTGTACCAGACAACCCACTGCTGCCATTAAAACCCAAGCCGGCCGGGTGCGGTGGCTCAAGCCTGTAATCCCAGCACTTTGGGAGGCCGAGACGGGCGGATCACGAGGTCAGGAGATGGAGACCATCCTGGCTAACATGGTGAAACCCCGTCTCTACTAAAACTACAAAAAACTAGCCGGGCGACGTAGCGGCGCCTGTAGTCCCAGCTACCCGGGAGGCTGAGACAGGAGAATGGCGTGAACCCGGGAGGCGGAGCTTGCAGTGAGCTGAGATCCGGCCACAGCACTCCAGCCTGGGTGACAGAGCGAGACTCCGTCTCAATAAAAAAAAAAAAAAAAAAAAACCCAAGCCAAGGAAAGTCAAGAGACAGAGAAAAAAGAGTCCTGGGCTGATGCCTGCCCTGCCCTGAAGGCTTTAATTACCAAGCACTCCATTCCTGTGCAGGCTTTTTTCCTTTTTTTTATAGATGGGGTCTCACTATATTGCCCAGTCTGGTCTCAAACTCCTAGCCTCAAGTGATCCTCCTGTTTCAGCCTCTCAAAGTGCTGTGATTACAGGTGTGAGCCCCCATGCCTGGCCTTGTGGAGACATTCTGAGTTGTGTTTCTGACACTTTCCAAAGGAACAGCCTGACTACTATACTGAATTCAAGGAAAGGCAATTACAGGCAGGAAGAGCAAAAAGAACAAAAGTTGAGTAGCTTTCAGGAGTCCAGAAACAGACTGATTTCTGAGATGAGAAATCAGGCTGTTTTGCAAAAGTCACTCCAAGGCAATGAGGGTCACACCCCAGAGAGGCCATGGCAGGTAAACGGTGGATCTGCCCATAGGTGTCTGTACCAGGTGCTTCTGGGAATGTGTTCCTGACCCTGCACATTCCTCCCTCTCCAAAATCTTTTTTTTTTTTTCTTTTTTTCTTGAGACTGGGTCTCTCTCTGTCACCCAGGCTGAAGTGCAGTGGTGCAATCATGGCTCACTGCAGTTTCAACCTCCTGGAATCAAGTAGTCCTCCCACTTCAGCCTCCCAAGTAGCTAGGACTACAGGTGCAGGCCACCATGCCTGGATAATATTTTTATTTTTTGTAGAGACAAGATCTTGCCATGTTACCCAGGCTGGTCTCGAAATCCTGGCCTCAAGCAAGCCTCCCACCTTGGCCTCTCAAAGTGCTGAGATTACAGGTGTGAGCCACCACGCCTGGCCTTCCCACATCATTCTGCCCGAATTATTTCCTCTTTCTTTCTTTCTTTCTTTGTTTCTTTCTTTCTTTCTTTCTTTTCCTTTCTTTCTTTCTTTCTCTTTCTTTCTTTCTTTTTTTTGAGATAGTTTTGCTCTTGTTGCCCAGACTAGAGTGCAATGGTGCGATCTCAGCTCACTGCAACCTCCGCCTCCTGGGTTCAAGTGATTCTCCCGCCTCAGTCTCCTGAGTAGCTGGGATTGTAGGCATGTGCCACTATGCCCGGCTAATTTTGTATTTTATTAGAGATGGGGTTTCTCCATGTT
>NW_016828162.1:92946-96522 GCF_001698545.2 Rhinopithecus bieti
TTTCTTTCTTTCTTTCTTTCTTTCTTTCTTTTTTTTTTTTTTTGAGATAGTTTTGCTCTTGTTGCCCAGACTAGAGTGCAATGGTGCGATCTCAGCTCACTGCAACCTCCGCCTCCTGGGTTCAAGTGATTCTCCCGCCTCAGTCTCCTGAGTAGCTGGGATTGTAGGCATGTGCCACTATGCCCGGCTAATTTTGTATTTTATTAGAGATGGGGTTTCACCATGTTGGTCAGGCTGGTCTCAAACTCCTGACCTCAGGTGATCCGCCCTCCTCGGCCTCCCAAAGTGCTGGGATTACAGGTGTGAGCTGCCATGCCCGGCCCCGCCCAAATTATTTTCTAGTGACCCTTTGATACTGGGTTCTCCAGCTTCTGCCAAACCACTACCATGAAGATGTAAGATCTCTATAGGAACGACGTTTTTATTTATTCAGAGATACGTCAGCGTTTGTCTTGGGGGAAGGTGACTCCAATGGCCTTCCTCACCTCCTCAAGGATGTCAGCCAGGAGCTCACTTTCTACCAGGGGAATCACAGGACTTTCTTTCAGACCTGCGGGGAAAGTGTAGTTAGGGACCCCTCCTATCCACTCACCCGAAACCCAAATAACTACAATTCCCAGAATTCCATGTGGTACAATACACTTGGTTCAGGCAGATGGATGCTGCAGGGGTTCCTGGGAGACATAGTTCTTTTTTTGGTGGGGGGAAGCAAGAGTCTTGCTCTGTTGCCCAGGCTGGAGTGCAGTGGTGCGATCTCAGCTCACTGCAACCTCCTGGGAGATGTAGTTCTAAACAGCAGGGTGACAGAGCAGGTGGGAAAGAGCCCAACATTCCTCTACCAGCCTGGTGCCCGCCACCCCTCCATATCCTTACCCTTGCGCAGGCACTCCCGGACGTGCTTGGCCTCATAACTCATGCCTGCCCCGTTGTCAAAATTGCAGTCTTTTGGGACCGGGGGCAGCAGGAACTCCTTATGCTCCCCCTTCACCACCAGCTCGGTTGGACACCAGCAGGGGTTGAGGAGCTGGAGGGAGAGAGGAAGTGGCGCTGCTGTCTTCATCAATGGTGCTCCTAGGACTGCCCCCAGGAACATGCCAGGTGGTGCGCAGGGGCCTCCCTCTCGAACCTGGTGGCAAAGGGGTTGTCCCGTCTATCCCCAGGGAGCTCTGGACCCTCCCTCATTTCTGGTTGCTAGAAGTTTGTTCCTTAGCAACACTGCTGTCACACAAAAATCCCGTCTATCTCCCTAGGAGCAAACGTCTCCCTAACCTTAGGAGGTTAGAAACAAGGTGTTCTTAGGGCCTAGAGAGGAGGATTTATCTTCGTGGGTCTGTGAATCATGTTTTCTTCTTATTTCTTTTCTTTCTTTTTTTTTTTTTTTGAGATGGAGTCTTGCTCTGTCGCCCAGGCTGGAGTGCAGTGGATCGATCTCAGTTCACTGCAACCTCCACATTCCGGGTTCAAGTGATTCTTCTGCCTCAGCCTCCCGAGTAGCTGGGATTACAGGTGTCCGCCACCATGCCCGGCTAATTTTTTTTTTTTTTTTCCAAGACGGAGTTTCGCTCTTGTTGCCCAGCCTAGAGTGCAATGGCGCGATCTCGGGTCACTGCCACCTCCACCTCTCAGGTTCAGGCAATTCTCCTGCCTCAGCCTCCTGAGTAGCTCGGCTTACAGACATGCACCACCACACCCAGCTAATTTTTGCATTTTTAGTAGAGATGGGGTTTCATCATGTTGACCAGGCTGGTCACAAACTCCTGACTTCAGGTGATCCACCCGCTATGGGCTGCCAAAGTGCTAGGATTACAGGTGTGAGCCACCATGCCCAACCTGTATTTTTTTTTTTTTTCAGTAGAGACGGGGTTTCACCATGTTGGGCAGGCCGGTCTTGAATTCCTGAGCTCAAGTGATCTGCCCTCCTCAGCCTCCCAATCACGCTGGGATTACAGGTGTAAGTCACCATGCCTGGCTATAGAATGGGTTTTTTTCCTAGCAACAGGGCCCCAGGAAGGCCATTTAAGCTGACCTTTGGTAACACCCAGATCCTCCCCCGAGTGTGCTTCCAAAGTTCACAACTGCCCACTAAGCGTGGTTGAGAATAACTGGCTTCTCCTCCAGACTGAAGATATACATTTGAGACAGGATCTCACTCTGTCACCCAGGCTGGAGTACAGTGGCACAATCACAGCTCACTGCAGCCTCAACCTCCAGGGCTCAAGTGATCCACCAGCTTCAGCCTCCCAAAGTGCTGGGATTACAGGTGTGACCACCATGCCGGCCAGGTGTATACATATAAACTTTTTGAGATGCAGTTTTGTTCTTGTCACCCAGGCTGGAGTACAATGGCACTATCTCAGCTCACTGCAACCTCCACCTTCCGAGTTCAAGCGATTCTCCTGCCTCAGCCTCCCGAGTAGCTGGGATTACAGATGCTTGCCACCACATCCAGCTAATTTTTGTATTTTTAGTAGAGATGGAGTTTAACCATGTTGTCCAGGCTGGTCTCAAACTCCTGACCCAGGTGATCCACCTGCCTTGGACTCCCAAAGTGCTGGGATTACAGGTGTGAGCCACCATGCCGGCCAGGCCCAAGGATATTTGACAGCGCAGTAGGTTAATCCTAAGTAAGGAGAGCCTAGAGGCCCAGAACCCACCTCTTGGCTTGGTTAAGGAGGATGAACTCTTTAGCAATGATGTGAAATTGGCTGGTTAAGCCCTCATCTAGCTCTAGAGGCCATTTGTCCCCCCTCTATTTTAGGGGTACAATCCCCAGCGCTTGGGCCCGCCGCGCCTCACCTGTGCCATGCCCTTGGTGCCGCTCACGGAGGCCGTGTTGGAGAGCTGCGCGGTGATGCTGCAGGTGAAGCTGCCGTGGACCTCTCCTGGGTACTGCAGGAGCACCGTGACAGTGTCGTCCACACCTGGAGGGAAGTCCCGGGTCAGAGCAGGGGTCTCTCAGGGCAGAGTCTCTGAGACTGCACGGGCCTCAAATCCTGCCTGTGAAACTTTGGGTGAGAGACTTCACTTCTTGCATGGCAAGGCAAAAGAAGGAAGTGCTGGCTGGTGGCGGTGGCTCATGCCTGTAATCTCAGCACTCTGGGAGGCCCAGGTGGGTGGATCACGAGGTCAGGAGATCAAGACCATCCTGGCTAACACAGTGAAACCCCCTCTCTACTAAAAATACAAAAAATTAGTCAGGTGTGGTGGCATGTGCCTGTATTCCCAGCTCCTCGGGAGGCTGAGGCAGAAGAATCGCTTGAACCTGGGAGGCGGAAGTGGCAGTGAACCGAGATCACGCCACTGCACTCCAGCCTGGGTGACAGAGTGAGACACTGTCTCAAAAAAAAAAAAAAGAATGAAGTGCTACAGCATGGATGAGCATTGAGTACACCATGCTAGGCCAGGCACGGTGGCTCACACCTGTATTCCCAGCACTTTGGGAGGCTGAGGTGGGCGGATCACCTAAAGTCAGGAGTTGGAGACCAGCCTGGGCAGGATAACCCCGTCTCTACTAAAAATACAAAAAATTGCCTAGGCGTGGTGGCTCATGCCTGTAATCCCAGCACTTTGGGAAGC
>NW_016828162.1:96908-103880 GCF_001698545.2 Rhinopithecus bieti
ACGAGGTCAGGAGATCGAGACCATCCTGGCTAACACGGTGAAACCCCGTCTCTACTAAAAAATACAAAAAACTAGCTGGGCGAGGTGGCGGGCGCCTGTAGTCCCAGCTTCTCAGGAGGCTGAGGCAGGAGAATGGCGTGAACCCGGGAGGCGGAGCTTGCAGTGAGCTGAGATCCGGCCACTGCACTCCAGCTTGGGCGACAGAGCGAGACTCCGTCTCTCTCTCTCTCTCTCTCTCTATATATATATATAAAATAAAATAAAAATACAAAAAATTAGCTGGGGCTGGTGGCGACTGCCTATAATCCCAGCACTTTGGGAGGTTGAGGCAGGAGGATCACCTGAAGTCAGGAGTTCAAGACCAGCCTGGCCAATATGGTAAAACCCTGTCTCTACAAAAATACAAAAACTAGCCAGGCATAGTGCCAAGTGCCTGTAGTCCCAGCTACTCGTGAGGCTGAAGCAGAAGCAGCGCTTGAATCCAAAGGCAGAGCTTGCAGTGAGCCGAGATCATGCCACTGCACTCCAGCCTGGGTGACAGATCGAGACTCTCTCTGCCCGCCAGAATAAAAGAAAGAAAGAAAAAGAAAACACCACGCTAAGTGAAAGAAGACCAGAGATGGGTCAGGCACAGTGGCTCACACCTGTAATACCAACACCTTGGGAAGCCAAGGTGGGAGGATCTGTTGAGGTCAGGAGCTCGAGGCTGCAGTGAGCCAAGACGGTACCAGTGCACTCCAGCCTGGGTGACAGAGTGAAAAAAAAAATGTCATATATTGTATGAATCCATTTCTATGAAATGTTCGAAATTGGCAAATCCATACGTAAGTCTTTCTTTTCAGGAAAAAAGATTAGTGGTTGTTTAGGAATGAGTTGGGGGAGGAGAGAATTGGGGAGTTACAGCTAAAGGTGTAAGGTTTTTTCATCTTTTCATCTAACTCCATCCTGGGCTACAGAGCGAGACTCCATCTCAAAAAAAAAAAAATCAGTCTAAAATTGTGGTGATGCACCACAATCCCCAATATACTAAAAGCCATTGCATTAATTAGAAACTTGGTTTTTTTTGGTGGGTCTTGCTATGTTGCCCAGGCTGATCTCGAGCTCCTGGGTTGAAGTGATCTTCCCGTCCTGGCCTCCCAAAGTACTGTGATTACAGGTGTGAGCCACCACACTGGGCTGGAGGCTACATCTTTCTGATTCAGGGTTCTTCCACTGTACAAACTTCTGTTTTATAGGCTTGTGCAAATAGGCTTTCTCATCACTAAAAAGGGGTTAATGACAGAACGCACCTCACAGTGTTGTTACAAGCATTACGGTAAATGATACAAAGTGCATAAAGCACCTAAGAGGCTATTTATTTTTATCATTTTTTATTTATTTATTTTTATACATTTTTTGAGATGGAGTCTTACTCTCTCAACCCAGGCTGCAGTACAGTAGCACGATCTCGGCTCAGTGCAACCTCCACCTCCCAGGTTCAAACGATTCTCCTGCCTCAGCCTCCCGAGTAGCTGGGATTACAGGCACCTTCCACCACACCCAGCTAATTTTTATAGTTTTAATAGAGATGGGGTTTCGCCTTGTTGCCCAGGCTACTCTCGAACTCCTGGCCTCATGTGATCTGCCCACCTCAGCCTCCTATAAGTGCTGGGGTTACAGGGGTGAGCCACTGTGCCCGGCCCCAAGAATTAGCACTTGATAAATGGAATTTGTTGTTTCAACTAGTACTTAGCATGGAAATCATTCAGATATTCCACTGAGTCTTCCGAAGTGCTTCCTTCAAGCTATTGTTTTGTTCTGGCTTTTCATTGTTTTCTGTGGTACTGTTTGCAAAGATGGCCAATATAATTTCCTCTATGAGTGCCAGTTTTCTTCTTCTGTCAAGAAGTACAGTCTTGGCTGTGCACAGTGACTCACACCTATAATCTCAGCACTTTGGGAGGTGGAGGCAGGAGGATCGCTTGAGTCCAGGAGTTCAACATTTATGTCCAACCTGGGCAATACAGCGAGACCCCGTCTCTACAAAAAATAAAAAATTTAGTTGGGTGTGGTGGCTTGTGCCTGTGATCCTAGTTACTCAGGAGCTGAGGTGGAAGATTCCTGGAGCCTGGAAGGTCAAGGTTGCAGTGAGCAATGATTGTGCCACTGCACTCAGCCTGAATGACAGAGTGAGACCCTGTCTCAAAAAAAAAAAAAAAAAAAAAGGCTGGACACAGTGGTTTATGCCTGTAATCCCAGCACTTTGGGAGGCCAAAATGTGTATATCACTTGAGCTCAGGAAGTTGAGACCAGCCTGGACAACGTGAGGAAACCCCATCTCTACCAAACAAAAACAAAAACAAAAAACACGGCCGGGCGCGGTGGCTCCAGCCTGTAATCCCAGCACTTTGGGAGGCCGAGACGGGCGGATCACGAGGTCAGGAGATCGAGACCATCCTGGCTAACACGGTGAAACCCCATCTCTACTAAAAACTACAAAAAACTAGCCGGGTGACGTGGCGGCACCTGTAGTCCCAGCTACCCGGGAGGCTGAGACAGGAGAATGGCATGAACCCGGGAGGCGGAGCTTGCAGTGAGTTGAGATCCGGCCACAGCACTCCAGCCTGGGTGACAGAGCGAGACTCCGTCTCAAAAAAAAAAAAAAAAAAAAAAAAAAAAAAAAAAAAAAAACACACACAAAACACAGCCAGGTGTCGTGGCCTGCATCTGTATGCCCAGCTACTTGAGGGGCTTACAGAGGAGAATCATTTCAATTTAGGAGATTGATGCTGCAGCATGCCAAGATCACACCACTACATTCTACCCTGGGTGGCAAAGTGAGACACTATCTTAAATGAAAAAAAAAAATACAGTCTAGTTGCCCATCTCTGAAAACTGAGCTGGCCATGTAACTTGCTTTGTCCAATGGGTCAACAGCAAATATGGTGTAATTAGAGGCCTGAAAAGTGCTCGCACATCAGGAATTCTCACACCATGATGTGAACGGTATCTAGCCAGCTGGAGAGGCCAGGTGGAGGAGAATCAAGGCTTCCCAGACAGTCACCTACCACCTGTAACACATAAATGAAGCCATACCAGACTGTCCAGTCCCAGCTGAACAGCCAACTGACTGCAGCTGCAGGAGTAAGACGAGCAGAAGAACCATCTAGCAGAGCCCAGATGCAATTTGCCAATGCACAGAATCAAGCTAATAAATGATTGCTATTTGAAGTCACTAAGGTTTTTTGTTTGCTTGTTTGTTTTTGAGACAGGGTCTGGCTCTGTTCCCCAGGCTGGAATGCAGTGGCACCATCTCAGTTCACTGCCACCTCTGCCTCCCAGGCTCAATTGATCCTCCCACCTCACCTTCCGGAGTAGCTGGACTATAGGTGCATGCCACCATGCCTAGCTAATTTTTTTTTGCACTTTTAGTAGAGACAGGGTTTTACCACGTTGGCCAGGGTGGTCTTGAACTCCTGGCCTCAAGTGATCTGCTCACTTCAGCCTCCCAAAGTGCTGGGATTATAGGCATGAGTCACCATGCCCGGACTGAAGTCACTAAGTTTTGTGGTAGGTTTTTTTTTTTTTTTTTTTTTGCTGCTGAATGTAACTTTAATAAAGCATGAAAGCATGAACTGCCTCTTGCTTCTTGGGGTTAAAAGTCAAAGAGGAAGGGCATCACATCTGGCTGGCTCATGCCCTGTTGGATACTTTCCAGCTGAGTGAAAGCCAAGGCAAGGGCCTCTTCTGCAAAATGGGGCAACTTTTTTTTTTTGAGATGGAGTCTCACTCTATTGCCCAGGCTGGAGTGCAGTGGTGCCATCTT
Source organism: Rhinopithecus bieti (assembly GCF_001698545.2). Classification (NCBI taxonomy): domain Eukaryota; kingdom Metazoa; phylum Chordata; class Mammalia; order Primates; family Cercopithecidae; genus Rhinopithecus; species Rhinopithecus bieti. The sequence goes on from NW_016828162.1 coordinate 100,714, forward strand.
GGCTCACTGCAACCTCCGCCCCCTGGGTTCAAGCGATTCTCCTGCCTTAGCCTCCCAAATAGCTGGGATTACAGGTGTCTGCCACAATGCCTAAGCTAATTTTTGTATTTTTAGTAGAGATGGGGTTTCATCATATTGGTCAGACTGGTCTCCAACTCCTGACCTCAGGTGATCCAGCTGCCTCGGCCTCCCAAAGTGCTGGGATTACAGGCACGAGCCACGGCGCCTGGCCAAGTGGGGTAGTCTTTTATGTAGCAAAGGATCACGGAGATAACTTCAAAAAATAATAATTTTATATTTATTAACTGCCATTTGCCTCAGCAGTTACTTCATTCACTCCCATGACAACCGTATTAGTGACACTTTACCAGTAAAGTAATTAAGATTCAGAGATGTTAAGTCTGCTGGCTAAGATCACATAGCAAAGTCCCAGGATAGTGCTCGCCTGCAATCTTGACTCTAATCCTCTCTGGCTTCATGAAAAGTTGTTCTTCTAGGTGTCTGATCTAATTCTCATTAACTTAGAGACTTGTCCCCAGCTCAGTGCTTCTACAGGGAGTCAGAGTCATTCCCATCACTATGAAATATTCCAGGATAGATGGTACCTGTCTCATGACGCCTTCCCACGACGGAAATCTTCTCTGGCTTCTGCCCTCCAAAGACCATGGAGATGAACTGGACACAGTAGATGCCCAAGTCCAGCAGGGCACCCCCGGCCTGGGCCCAGTCTACGGCCCGGGGAACATGGGTGAGGTTCTTCCCAAATTCTGCCCGAGCTACTCGGAGGTCTCCTAGAGTTCCCTGGGCCAAAACAGACCTCAGAGCCTCGGAGGCAGGAAAGAAGCGGGTCCAGATGGCCTGCAGACCACAAGCAAAGGAGTTAATGAACCAGTTCTAATCCCTTCGGGGGTCCCAATCGTGGGGGGATACCCACTGCGACCCAGTCTCCAAACACAGCCCATCAGACCCCAAGTTGTATCCCTCTTGCTCCTGACTCTCTTGACTTTTCTTCTTTTCCTTTTATTTTATTTTTTTGAATAGAGATAGGATCTCACTATGCTGCCCAGGCTGGTCTTAACTCCTGGGCTCAAGCACTCCTCCCACCTCAGCCTCCCAAAGTGCTGGGATTACAGGCATGAGCCACCGAGCCCTACTGACTTTAGTCCTTTTTCATCTGGACCATTGCCCCAGTCTCCTCATGTTAGGGGCTGAATTGTGTCTCTCTCCCTCCCACTTCTACCCGGCCAAACACAATTCATGTGTTGAAGCCTTAACTCCCTAGTACCTCTGAAAGCGACTGTTGTGACCACAGGGTAATCCCAGCTACTCGGGAGGTTGAGGCAGGAGAATCTCTTAAAGCCAGGTGGCAGAGGTTGCAGTGAGCCAAGATCACGCCACTGCACTCCCGCCTGGCAACAGAGTAAAACTCTGTCTCAAAACAACAATGACAGCCGGGCGCGGTGGCTCACCCCTGTAATCCCAGCACTTTGGGAGGCCGAGGCGGGTGGATCACGAGGTCAGGAGATCGAGACCATCATGGCTAACACGGTGAAACCTCGTCTCTGCTAAAAATACAAAAAATTAGCTGGGCATGGTGGTGGGCGCCTGTAGTCCCAGCTACTTGGGAGGCTGAGGCAGGAGAATGGTGTGAACCCGGGAGGCGAAGCTCGTAGTGAGCCGAGATCATGCCACTGCACTCCAGCACTCCAGCCTGGGCGACAGAGCAAGACTCCGTCACAAAAAAATAAAAAACAAAAACAAAAAACAAAACAACAACAACAATGACAACAAAAACCAAAGTTCTGCCTCTTGGAGCACCCAGTCTAGAGAGACAGAGAATAGGCGACTAAGGGATGAACAAAGGAATACCAAGGACACAAATAAAACGGAGGCTCCTTCACGCAGTAGGGCCGGGGCAGTGACACCCTGAAGAGTTGACATGCCAGGGGAGATGGAAACTCCGTGGACTAGGCAAAGGGCCCGAGAAAGAATGTCATGGGCAGAGCCGGGAGAATGGGCAAAGGTCCCAAGGCTGCACTCCAGAATTTTTTTTTTTTAAGACAGAGTCCTGCTCGTGTCGTCCAGGCTGGAGTGCAGTGTCGGGATCTTAGCTCACCACAACCTCTGCCTCTGGGGTTCAAGTGATTCTCCTGCCTCAGCCTTCTAAGTAGCTGGGATGACAGGCGCCCGCCACCACACCCGGCTAATTTTTGTACTTTTTTAGTAGAGACAGGGTTTCACCATGTTGGCCAGGCTGGTCTTGAATTCCTGACCTCAGGTGATTCGCCCGCCTTGGCCTCCCAAAGTGCTGGGATTACAGGCCTGAGCCACTGTGCCCCACCCACACCAGCAATTTCTAAAAGTGCTGACGCAAGAGTGTCAGGGCTCACAGGGCAAGGGCGGGGCCAGACGCATGTGGTCCAGGTCCATCCAGGCTCCGAGCAGTGGAGAGGAGCGTGAACATGGGCCTGGGGGCACCGGGGAGCCAGGAGCAGGCTCTAAGCCTGGGTGTTGTGACAGTAGGCTACTGGTGCCCCCAAAGATATCCATGTCCTGATCCTTGGAGTCTGTGAATGTGTGACTTTACAAGGCTAAGGGGTCCTGGTGGATGGGATTACATTAAAGACCTTGAGGTGGGGGCTGGGCACGGTGGCTCACGCCTGTAATCCCAGCTCTTTGAGAGGCTGAGGCGGGAGGATCACTTGCAGTCAGGAGTTCGAGACCAGCCTAGACAACATGGTGAGACCCCGTCTCTACTAAAAATACAAAAATTAGCCAGGCGTGGTGGCGGGTGCCTGTCATCCCAGCTACCTGGGAGGCTGAGGCAGGAAGATCGCTTGAACCCGGGAGGCAGAGGTTGCAGTGAGCCAAGATCACGCCACTGCCCTGCACTGCACTGCAGGTTTGTAGGGGGCTCCTTGTAAGGAAAGAGACCACTACTACTCCTGCTGCTCTCCTCCCCCCACCTTGCCTAGTTCACAAGACAGGAGAAGAGAGAGCGAGAAACAAAAGTAAGATAAATAGCCAGACAACCTTGGCACCACCACCTGGCCCTAGGAGTTAAACAAAGTAATAATAATAACACCAACCCCTGGCCTAAACTACTTATGTTATCTGTAAATTCCAGACACTGTATGAAAAAAAGCATTGTAAAACTTTTTGTTCTA
>NW_016828162.1:105060-130501 GCF_001698545.2 Rhinopithecus bieti
TGGACAAGAAGTTATCATTGAAATTAAATGGTGGCAGACATGTCCAAGGAATATTGCGGGGATTTGATCCCTTTATGAACCTTGTGATAGATGAATGTGTGGAGATGGCGACTAGTGGGCAACAGAACAATATTGGAATGGTGGTAATACGAGGAAATAGTATCATCATGTTAGAAGCCTTGGAACGAGTATAAATAATGGCTGTTCAGCAGAGAAACCCATGTCCTCTCTCCATAGGGCCTGTTTTACTATGATGTAAAAATTAGGTCATATACATTTTCATATTAGACTTTTTGTTAAATAAACTTTTGTAATAGTCAAAAATGCCTTCTCAAATGTTCTGAATATAGAATATTAGCTCTCATTCCAATTTTTTCTAACATGAATTTTCCTGGTTGACAATGATTTCAAAGGGTTTTATGCATTAAAGTGGAAGAATCTTATTAAATGTGAAACATGGAAAAAAAAAAATACAAAAAACTAGCCGGGCGAGGTGGCGGGCGCTTGTAGTCCCAGCTACTTGGGAGGCTGAGGCAGGAGAATGGCGTAAACCCGGGAGGCGGAGCTTGCAGTGAGCTGAGATCCGGCCACTGCACTCCAGCCTGGGTGACAGAGCGAGACTCCGTCTCAAAAAAAAAAAAAAAAAAAAAAACTGACAGAAGATCCAAGCAATTTCACTAAGTCTTGCCGTGTTTACTAAGGGCCAAAAGCAATGGCTCTCGTGGTAATAGATGCTGCCAAGGAGATTCAGATACATCCTGGCAAATGCACTGACCCCGCCCACCCACTGGCAACCATATTAAGTAATGGTAAGCACTGCTATACTAGATGTTGGAAGGGCTCCTCTGCCCTCACCTCCATAAGGAAGAGGCCTCGGGATCGGGCCTCCGTGACCATCTCACGAACTTCCGCTGCGTTCACGCCCATGGGCTTCTCGCACAGAACGGCCTTGCCCGCCGCCAAGCACAGCATCACTGCCGCCTTGTGCTGGGGGTGCTGGGTGCCAACGTAGGCCACCTCTAGGGTGGGAGTAAGTAGGTCAAGAGGTCAGCAGCGCCACCCACCCAGACCGCCGAGCTCCGCCCACAACTTCGAGGCCCCGCCGTAGCACCCAGGGACCAGGTGGTCCGTCACACCCAGTCTCCCCTGGGGAGCTGCCCTTAGGAAGAAGCTGTTACCTCTCGCCATTCTCTCTCTTTTATTTTAATTAATTAATTAATTAATTAATATATATATTTATTTATTTTTAAGACCAAGTCTCACTCTGTCGCCCAGGCTGGAGTGCAGTGGTACGATCTTGGCTCCCTTCAACCTCTGCTTCCCGGGTTCAAGTGATTCTCCTGCCTCAGCCTCCCGAGTAGCTGGGATTACAGGTGCGTGCCATCATACCTGGCTAATTTATTTTTATTTTTTGTAGAGATTGGGTCTTGCTATGTTGCCGAGGCTGGTCTCGAACGCTAAATGGAGTTTAACACCTACTAGACAGCCAGTCCCAGACCAAGCCCGTTTTACAGTTCGCCTCCCAGCCAAAGGTCTTGACAGAACCCAAAGGGACTGGCCCATTCTGAGGAGCCTTGCATTTTACACGGGGCAGCCGGGGGCAGCGCTTCAGGGGCGGCAGCCAGCACTCCCATCGCCCTCGCCACTCACCCACATTCGGGTCCTTGGCCAGCTCCTCATAGGAGCCGTAGGCCTTGGGGATGTCGTGTTTCTGTGCAAACTCCTTCGCACGGCTCAGGTCGCGGGCCGCCACCGCCACCACCTGGAGGGGGGCAAAAATTGGATTTAAGGGGTTGGGGCAGGCGTGGAAATTGGATGGAAGGGAGGCGAAGGAGGAGGCTACCACCAGGAGAAGGGGAAACGTGGTCCTGGGGGAAGAGATGATGGGGGGCTGGACATTTGGGCCCCGGGAAAGAGAGATCTGGGGGAAAGCCATTATTAAATCCCCCAGTATCTAAATTATCTTCACAGTAGCTCACATCAAGACCTTTCCAAACCTCAAGACATTCAGGTTTGCAGAACAGAGGTGGAGACGGAGGTAGCAAGGAAGCAGACGTTTCACTGCCATGACGACTCACTCACTAGTCCTGAGCCCTAAACTCCCTGCTCCGTTAGACTCTGGAGTCCCAGCCCCCGCCTCCTCTTTCCCAGAATCCGGAGGGCAGGCGGACCTGGTGCTCGGAGCGAGGAAGTGTCTGCAGCACGGCCGTGAAGTCGCTGGAGATGAGACCGACAGACACAATGCCCCAGCGCACCGCCATCGTTGCGATGCGGGGCCCTCGAAACCTTCGGGCTCGCGAGGCGCCAATTAAGTACCTGACGCCCCGCCCACCCTGGGGGCGGGTCCCCATCCTCCGCCCCCATTGCGCCAACGCCGTTTCTCGTTGGCTCCAGTCGACAGAGAGATTATTTAGTTCTAGCTTCCCCATTCGGCGAAAGCACCATTTAGCTCCGCCTTACAGAGGGAACCGCATCTAGATATCGCTTCTGCAGATCTCTATCCTATGACTTCAGGCTCGCCGGGTACGCTGGGGAAGGATAGCGTGGGGAGGGGAAGCTTGCTTCCTTGCCGACACCAGTCCTTGAGGAGTTAGATTTAATGTCTTGCCCTCTGGACTTTGTGGCAAAACTTTACCCTGACTTTTTTGCTCTCAAAGCCACGCATCATTAGGAGTCGTTCAGAGGGAGAGAAAGGATTGTAACAGCAAACTTAATAATTATTACTAATATGTATAGAGCACCTGTAGGCCAGCCCCTCAGCTCCGCGCTTTACCTTCCTCGTTCCTAATTTCTCCCCGCAGACCTGGGAAGTAGGTTCTACTGTCCCCAGTTCACAAAGGGGGAAACAGACTCCAAGATCCCTGGTCATTTTTTTGGAGGTCTCACAGTCAGGAGGTAAAGACCTGGAACTTGGCTGCTTCCAGAAGCTGTAGCTTTAGAAAACAGGCTACTTTCCTTGTTAAGAGCCCAGGAGCCTGGCTGACTGGTTTCAAAACACTCCTTACCCCTTCTTGGTTGTATTGCTTTTGAACAAGAGGCCGCCCTCTCTGGTCCTCACTTTTCTATTCTGGAAAGCAGAGATCATAACATCTACCTACATAGGGTTGTGAGGAGGATTCATTGAGCTCTGTGGTCTATTACGTAAAATATACTGCATTATTATAATTATTATTGATAGAGGTTCTCACTCTGTCACCCAGGAAGGAGTGCAGTGGCACAGTCACAGCTCACTGCAGCCTCAAATTCCTTAGCTCAAGGAATTACCTCCTGCCTTAGCCACCCCAGTACCTGGGACTACAGTAGCTGGGACCCAAGTAGCTAGTGGCTACTACACCTAGCTAATTATTTTATTTATTAATTATTTTAGAGATAGGGTCTCACTCTGTTGCCTAGCTGGAGTGGAGTGGTGTGATAATAGCTCACAGCAGCCTTGAACTCCTGGGCTCGAGCTATCCTCCCACCTCAGCCTCCTGAGTAGCTGGGATTATAGGCATGTGCCCCATGTACTGCTATTTTTTTGTTTGTTTGTTTGTTTTTGAGACAGAGTCTCACTCTGTCCCCAGGCTGGAGTGCAGTGGCATGATCTCAGCTCACTGCAACCTCTGTCTCCCGGGTTCAGGTGATTCTCCTGTCTCAGCCTCCCAAGTAGCTGGGACCACAGGTGCCCTCCACCACGCCCAGCTAATTTTTTTATTTTTAGTGGAGACGGGGTTTCACCATGTTGGCCAGGATGGTCTTAATCTCCTGACCTTGTGATCTGCCCGCCTTGGCCTCCCAAAGTGCTGGGATTACAAGCATGAGCCACCGTATCCAGCCCGCTAATTATTTTTTGTTTTTTTTTATTTTTGAGACAGAATCTTGCTGTGTCATCCAGGCTGGAGTGACCATGCAGTGGCATAATCTCGGCTCACTGTGACCTCCACCTCCCGATTTCAAGCAATTCTCCTACCTCAGCCTCCTGAGTAGCTGGGATGACATGTGCCCACCACCACACCCAACTAATTTTTGTATTTTTACTAGAGATGGGGATTCACTGTGTTTGCCAGGCTGGTCTCTAATTCCTGACCTCAGGTGATCCACCTGCCTCCCAAAGTGCTGGGATTACATGCGTGAGCCACCATGCCCAGCAATTTTTTGTACAGAAGTCTCACTTTGTTGTCCAGGCTGGTCTCCCAATTCCTGGGCTCAAGCAATCCTCCTGCCTCAGCCTCCCAAAGTGCTGGGATTACAGGTATGAGACACTGTGTCCAGTCGATTTTTAAACTTTTTATCAGGGCAGGGTCTTGCCAAGTTTCCCAGGCTGGTCGGGACATGATTATTCCTAACTGGCTGGCCAGCTTCACACAGGACAGGATATTAGTCACTTTCTCTTACTTGGTAGACAATTAATTAAGACCTTTGTGTCACACACAAATTCACAGACTTCAAGTTTACACAAACTGCTGAATAGAAACACAAATGGGACCAGGCATGGTGGCTCACGCCTGTAATCCCAGTACTGTGGGAGGCCCAGATGGGAGGAATGCTTGAAGCCAGGACTTTGAGACCAGCCTGGGCAACAAAGCAAGACCTCATCTCTACCAAAAAAGGGGGGAAGGGGACAGGGCACGGTGGCTCATGCCTGTAATCCTAGAACTTTGGGAGGCCATGGTGGGCGGATCACTTGAGGTCAGGAGTTCGAAACCAGCCTGGCAAACATGGTGAAACCCCCCCCCATCTCTACTAAAAATACAAAATAATTAGCTGAGCATGGTGGCGGGTGCCTGCAATCCCAGCTTCTTGGGGGGCTGAGGCAGGTGAATTGCTTGAACCTGGGAGGCAGAGGTTGCAGTGAGCCGAGATTGCACCACTGTACTCCAGCCTGGGTGACAGAGACTCTGTCTCGAAACAAAACAAAACAAAACAAAACAAAAAAAAGTTTAGGGAGAGGGAAATCCACATAGGACACAATATCATTACTATGAAGAAAAAGAAAAAATAATTTAATAATAAATATCAAAAAATAATTTTGATACTCCCAGGTATTTGTCCTAGAGAGAAAAAATAACATGTTTGCACACAAACCAGTACACAGTTGTTCATGGCAGCTGTACATGGCTCAAGCCCAAATGTCCTTTAAGCTGCCAGTGGATTCAACAAAATACTACTCAGCAATAGAAAGAAATGAACTATTGATACAAATAACAACTTGGGTGACTGGGCTGAGTGGAAAAAAAAAAAACATTAGCCAGGTGTGGTGGCACATGCCTCTGGGCTCAGCTATTCGGGAGGCTGAGATGGGAGCATCGCTTGAGCCCAGGCGGTGGAGGCTGCAGTGAGCAGTGACGGAGCAGGACTCCGTCTCTAAAAAAAGAAAGGAGGGGGTTACATACTGAATGATTCCATTTATATAACATTCTCAAAGTGACAAAATTATATATAGTGATAGAAAACAGACCAGCTGTGAACATAGGTGATTAGAATTTAAGAGAGGATTTTATTGTTATTATTGTTTCGATACGGAGCCTTGCTCTGTAACCCAACCCGCAGTGCAGTGGCTCAATCTTAGCTCACTGCAACCTCTGCTTCCAAGGTTCAAGCAGTTCTGCCTCGGCCTCCCAAGAAGCTGGGATAACAGGTGCCCACCACCACACCCAGATAAATTTTATATTTTTAGTAGAGACAAGGGTTCACCATGTTGCCCAGGCTGGTCTTGAACTCCTGACCTCAGGTGATCCACCCACCTTGGCCTTCCAAAGCGCTGGGATTACAGGTGTGAGCCAACACACCCGGCCAGGAGGATTTAAATAGTAAGGGGTACCCCAAGGGAGTTTCTCTGTGGAGGTGGGACAGTTCTGTTTCCTGATGGTGGTGATTAATGCTCGAATCTTTTTTTTTTTTTTGAGACGGAGTCTCGCTCTGCCACCCAGGCTGGAGTGCAGTGGCCGGATCTCGGCTCACTGCAAGCTCCGCCTCCTGGGTTTACGCCATTCTCCTGCCTCAGCCTCCCGAGTAGCTGGGACTACAGGCACCCGCCACCTCGCCCGGCTAGTTTTTTGTATTTTTTAGTAGAGACGGGATTTCACCGTGTTAGCCAGGATGGTCTCGATCTCCTGACCTCGTGATCCGCCCGTCTCGGCCTCCCAAAGTGCTGGGATTACAGGCTTGAGCCACCGCGCCCGGCCGAATGATCAGTATTATAAAAAGAAGAATTCACACAAGAAAACAATCTACATTCTTGACAAGTCACACGGTGATTAGGGAGATCCAGTTTTAAATCACCCACTACAAGCAGGAAAGGCAGACGGACACAACTCTGTATCCAGACTGAATCATTGTGAGTCAATTCTAACACGTGATTAGGATTATATTGTGTTGACTTAGTATATTTCCCTTTCCAAGCCTTCATCTTTTTCAGTGCCATTAATATTTTCCATGACTCCTTATGTTTAGCTCCTACAACAGGCCATATCATTTGGGGTTGAGGTACCACTATACCACCATATGCCCAAATAATAGGAACTCTTGCTGTACTTTTTTTTTTTTAGACAGAGTTTTGCTCAGTCCCCCAGGCTGGAGTGCAGTGGTGCCATCTCAGCTCACTGCAAGCTCCGCCTCCCGGGTTCACGCCATTCTCCTGCCTCAGCCTCTCCAGTAGCTGGGACTACAGGCGCCCGCCATCACACCCAGCTAATTTTTTGTATTTTTTAGTAGAGACAGGGTTTCACTATATTAGCCAGGATGGTCTCGCTCTCTTGACCTCGTGATCCGCCCGCCTCGGCCTCCCAGAGTGCTGGGATTACAGGCGTGAGCCACCGCACCCGGCCAAGCATTTTCAATTAATTGTGTGGAATGAACCACGTATGAAGAATCAAAAATTACATTGAGAGGTGTTGGGGTGATCAGACCCAACACCAGGTCGTGGGGGCAATGAAGTCTGGTGGAGTCAAAGGAAGGAGAAAAAGACAAGTTTGAGAGAGAACGTGGGACCGAGGGCCATCGCAAGTGCGGAGGCTGCAAAGGCCCTGTGCTCTGGGAGCCCACGCAATTTATTGGTGCTCAAACAAACAGCTGGTGAGGATTGAAAGGAAACAGTGTATCAAGTGAATGAGAAACATATGGCTGCTTGAGATAATGCGAATGCTAGAAGCAAGGAGCCAGCAAGTCTAGCAGACATGCAAGCCCTGCCTCACCTTCTCTCCCAACGTTCAGCTTTTCTCCCAGCAACAGGCATCTCAAAAGCAGTCAGCACTTCAATTACAGCTACAAGCTCCGCTTTTTTTTTTTGAGACACAGTCTCACTCTGTCACCCAGGATGGAGTGCAGTGGGGCCGTCTTGGCTCACTGAATGCTCCGCCTCCCATGTTCATGCCATTCTCCTGCCTCAGCCTTCTGAGTAGCTGGGACTACAGGCACCCGCCACCACGCCCGGCTAATTTTTTTGTATTTTTAGTAGAGACAGGGTTTCCCGGTGTTACAGGATGGTCTCAATCTCCTGACCTTGTGATCCACCCGCCTCGGCCTCCCAAAGTGCTGGCATTACAGGTGTGATCCACCACGCCTGCCCCAAGCTCTGCTTTTTGAGCTGAAGTATAAGGCATCTGAAAACTTTACTTTGTGATCCAGAATAAGAAGCTTTACCATTACTAGACCCATCTGTAAAAACATTTTCAGCACCTTCAATTGGTTTAGATTTAGTTATTTTAGGGAGAATCCAATTAGTTCATTTCAAAAATTGAAATAATTTTGTTTTCAGAAAGTATCAAGAACACCTATGAACTCAGCTAAATGAGTTTGCCAAGTAAGACTATTTATAAAGGCCTGTTTTATTTGTGCCTTTATGGGAGGGAAAATAGTTTTTCCAGGATCATATCCATGTCATTTAACAATTGAAGTTCTCCCACTTCCGATCAGAGTAGCAATTTGATCCAAATGAGGAGTTAGAGTCCGTGAATTCATATGTGGAAGAAAAAGCCATTCTACCAAGTTCTGCTCTTGGACAATAACACCAACAGGTGAACGCAGAGTCAGAAAAATCAGTAAGTCTGAAATATTTTCTGGATCTATTCTAGAAAGTGTTCCTTGCCCTGCTCCAGTAAACCAACAGCTTTTAGCAGTGTGCGTGACAGCCATCAAGAGCATGTCACATTGCTGCAGAAATCCTGTTTATGGCCAGTTTCTTCAAGGCCTGTATATGACAGGGTTACGGCTTACTACCAACAACCTGGTCTGCATCGTGAAAGATTTTGATGCACCTGAGCTCGGTGGCTCACACCTGTAATCCCAGCACTTTGGGAGGCCAAGGTGGGTGGATCACTTGAGGTCAAGAGTTCCATAGCCTGGCCAACAAGGTGAAACCCCGTCTCTAATAAAAATACAAAAATTAGCCAGGCACGGTGGTGGGCACCTGTAATCCCAGCTACTTGGGAGGCTGAGGCAGGAGAATCACCAGAACTTGGGAGGTGGAGGTTGCAGTGAGCCAAGACCGTGCCACTGCACTCCAGCCTGGGCAACCAGAGCAAAACTCTGAAAAAAAAAAAAGAAAGCAAGCAAGCAAGCAAGGAAGGAAGGAAGGAGAGAAAGAAAGAAAAGATTTTGATGGAGGTTTTTTGGGCATAGAAGGAGAGATGGCCTTCCAAACAGTGGCAAACATCTATTCAGAACAAAGCTGGATGCATTTAGAAGAAGAGTAAGACGCTGGAGCCAGGGAGAGAGCGGGATACATGAGAGGTAAAGGTGGAGAGGTCAACTCGGCCATTTGTGAAGGGTCAAGGCATTCATTCGCCCTGCAGGCAGTGGGGCATGGAGAAGGCGCTGGGGCCTGGAGGAAGCCAGCATGGAGTCATCGTCAAGTGTTAGAAAAACACCTGCAAGGCGGGGGGTGGTGGCTCGTGCCTGTAATCCCAGCACTCTGGGAGACCGAGGCAAGCAGATCACCTGAGGTCAGGAGGTCAAGACCAGCCTGGCCAACATGGCGAAACCCCGTCTCTACGAAAAATACAAAAATTAGGCGGGCACGGTGGCAGGCACCTGTAATCCCAGCTACTCGGGAGGCTGAGGCAGGAGAATCGCTTGAACCCGGGAGGCAGAGGTTGCAGTGAGCTGAGATCGTGCCACTGCTCTCCAACCTGGGCAACAGAGCGAGACTCTGTCTCAACAAAAATAATAATACTTATTATTTTCTTATTGCTGCACTCCAGCACCTCAGAGGAGGCAAAAAGGTAAACACTGAGCAGAAAATGTGCCGGGCATGGTGGCACATGCCTATAATCCCAGCACTTTGGGACACCATGGTGGGCAGATCACTTGAGCCCAAGAGTTTGAGACCAACCTGTAAAAAATTAGCCAGGTGTGGTCGTGTGCATCTGTATTCCCAGCTACTAGGGAGGCTGAAGTGGGAGGATCACTTGGGAAGGTTGAGGCTGCAGTACACTATGATGGCACCTCTGCACTCCAGCCTGGGCAACAGAGTGAGACTCTGTCTCAAAAAAGAAAAAAAGAGGCCAGGTGCAGTGGCTCATCCCTCTAATCCCAGCGCTTTGGGAGGCTGAGGCGAGCAGATAACCTGAGGTCAAGAGTTTGGGACCAGCCTGGGCCGGGCGCGGTGGCTCAAGCCTGTAATCCCAGCACTTTGGGAGGCCGAGGCGGGCGGATCACGAGGTCAGGAGATCGAGACCATCCTGGCTAACATGGTGAAACCCCGTCTCTACTAAAAAAATACAAAAAACTAGCCGGGCGAGGTGGCGGGTGCCTGTAGTCCCAGCTACTCGGGAGGCTGAGGCAGGAGAATGGCGTGAACCCGGGAGGCGGAGCTTGCAGTGAGCTGAGATCCGGCCACTGCACTCCAGCCTGGGCGACAGAGCGAGACTCCGTCTCAAAAAAAAAAAAAAAAAAAAAATAGTTTGGGACCAGCCTGGCCAACATAGTGAAACCCCGTCTCTACTAAAAATACAAAAGTTAGCTGGGCGTGGTGACGCACGCTTGTGATCCCAGCTACTTGGGAGGCTGAGGCATGAGAATTGCTTCAACCCAGGAGGCGGAGGTTGCAGTGAGCTGAGATCGTGCCATTGCACTCCAGCCTGGACGATAGAGCGAGACTCCATCTCAAAAAAAAAAAACTTGCGAAATTAAAGATCACACAGAAGGTGTCAACCAAACATGCGGTAGGAAGACCCCGTGCCAAGAAGGGAGCATAACATTTATTCATTAACTCATGTGTTCACCAGAGTTTTCTGAGTGTAAATTCAATGCCAAAAAATAACATCACATGCCAGCTAGGAACCAGGACTTTGGATCTAGCCTGCCCGGGTTCAAATCCCAGTTCTGCCTTTTACTAGCTGTGGGAGCTTAAGCAAGTGCCTCAGCCTCCCCTATTTGCCTCATCTGCAAAATGAGGGTGATGACTGTAATGTCCTTGCACGTTGTTGTGATGATGGAATGAATTTTTATAGCAGATCTGCTTGTGAGGGGCCCGCCACATACTAAGTGCTGTAGAAGTGCTTGCTACTATGTATTAGCTTTTATCAGGTTCCTGTTTGCTGCTGAAACAAATGCTCATCATCCATAATAATAGTAGTAATGGCAATAGTATAAGAATTCTGGGCCGGATGCCGGATGCCATGGCTCACGCCCATAATCACTGCACTTTGGGAGGCTAAGGCGGGTGGATCACTTGAGGCCAGGAGTTCGAGGCCAGCCTGGCCAACATAGTGAAACTCTGTCTCTACAAAAAATACAAAATTTAGCTGGGTGTGGTGGCACACACTTGTTGTCCCAGCTACTTGGGGGGCACTGAGGCATGAGAATTGCTTGAATCTGGGAGGCAGATGTTGCAGTGAGCCGGCATTGCACCACTGCACCCCAGCCTGGGCAACAGAGGAAGACCTGGTCTCAAAAAAAAAAAATTATTACTTTCTTATTGCTGCACTTCAGCACCTCAGAGGAGGCAAAAAGGTAAACACTGAGAAGAAAATGTGCCAGGCACTGTGGCACATGCCTGTAATCCCAGCACTTTGGGAGACCGTGGAGGGTGGATCACTTGAGCCCAAGAGTTTGAGACCAACCTGTAAAAAATTAACCACGTGTGGTGGTGCACATCTGTATTCCCAGCTACTGGGGAGGCTGAAGCAGGAGGATCACTTGAGCTGGGAAGGCTGAGGCTGCAGTACGCTATGATGGCACCTCTGCACTCCAGCTTGGGCAACAGAGTGAGACTCTGTCTCAAAAAAGAAAAAAGAAGCCAGGCGTAGTGACTGACGCCTGTAATCCCTGCATTTTGGGAGGCCGAAGTGGGTGGATCACCTGAGGTCAAGAGTTTGAGACCAGCCTGGCCAACACGGTGAAAGTTCATCTCTACTAAAAATACAAAAATTAGCTGGGCGTGGTGGCGGGTGCCTGTAGTCCCAACTACTAAGGAGACTGAGGCAGGAGAATGGAGTGAACCTGGGAGGCGGAGCTTGCAGTGAGCCGAGATCGTGCCACTGCACTCCAGCCTGGGTGACAAAGTGAGACACCGTCAAAAAAAAAAAAAGAAAGAAAGAAAGAAAGAAAGAAAGAAAGATGGCATTTTATTTATTTATTTATATTTTTTTTTGCAGGTTTTATTTATTTATTTATTTGAGGCAAAGTTTTGCTCTATTGCTCCAGCCTGGGAGACAGAGTCACACTCCGTCTCAAAAAAGAAAAGAAAAAAATTTCTTTTTTGTAGAGATGGTGTCTCACCATATTGCCTAGGCTGGCCTCCAACTCTTGGGCTGAAGTGATCCTCCCACCTCAGCCTCCCAAAGCACTAGGCATGAGCCACCGAGCCTGGCCCAACTATCCATTATGCATAATTGTAAAGCAAGTCTGGCTAGACGCATTTCTACTGGAGCTGATAAAAAGGCCAGTGGCACACATTATTTAGGATTTCCCAGAATCTTGAGCCAAGGGGAGGGGTTGGACTGGCAGCTTTCCCAGACTGGGTAGGGTGTTTCTTGTCAGAGAGCGAGAATTTCTCGGGCAGCTGCAGTGGTCTCTCTTGATCCTCTTGGAGTTGGGGCCGAAACAATCCACTTACCCCATACACTAGAACATGGTTCCTTTCTTTTTGAGATGGAGTCTTGCTCTGTCACCCAGGCTGGAATGCAGTGACACAATTTCAGCTCACTGCAACCTCTGCCTCCTGGGTTCAAGCGATTCTCCTGCCTCAGCCTCTCGAGTAGCTGGGATTACAGGCACCCGCCACCACGCCCGGCTAATTTTTGTATTTTTAGTGGAGACAAGAGTTTCACCATGTTGGTCAGGCTGGTTTCGAACTCCTGACCTCAAGTGATCCACCTGCCTCGGCCTCCCAAAGTGTTCGGATTCCAGGCGTGAGCCACCGCACCCGGCCAAGACCATACTCTGTAAGTTTCCCCCTAATAAACCATCCTGTATTGACAAACTAGATGTGTCGACCTCATTCTTTGGTTTCTTGGCTCCTTTGGCATTTGGGGATCGCTTTGCCTATATGAACCTTTCACAGAACACCATTTAGGACCGTTTTCCAGATTCAGTCACTGAGGCTCAGCTCTCCTCATTTTCTGAGAGAAGCAAAGAGAGGCTGCAGCTGATGTTTGCTACGGTCATTGTTGAGGTGCAGCTGGGAGGGCACGACATACATATAGCTTCCCAGGACATTCCAGGGAATATGTATTTTTGTTTTGTTTCGTTCTGAGACAGAGTCCCGCTTGGTCACCCAGGCTGATGTGCAGTGTTGCAACCATGGCTTCCCAGGCCCAGGCGATCCTTTCACCTCAGTCTCCCAAGTAGCTGGGACTTACAGGCATGTGCCACCACATCCAGCTAATTTTTTTTCTTTTTAGAGACGGGGTCTTGCTCTGTCACCCAGGCTGGCGTGCAGTAGCGTGATCTCGGCTCACTGCAACTTCTGCCTCCTGGGTTCAAGTGATTCTTGGGCCTCGGCCTCCCTGAGTAGCTGGGATTACAGGTGTGCCCCACCATGCCCAGCTAATTTTGGTATTTTTTGTAGAGACAGGGTTTCACCATGTTGCCCAGGCTGGGCCTGAACTCCTGTCCTCAAGTGATCCGCCCACATCGGCCTCCCAAAGTGCTGGGATTATAGTTGTGAGTGACTGCGCCTGGCCCTATTTATTTATTTATTTACATAGAGTCAGGGTCTCCCTATATTGCCCAGGTTGGCTTCAAACTCCTGGGCTCAAAGGATCTTTCCTCCTTGGCCTCCTGAAGCGTTGGGATTATAGGCATGAGCCACTGCACCTGGGTTATTAGTTTTTCTCGAGAAAGGGTCTCACCCTCTCTCCCAGGCTGGAGTGCAGTGCCGTGGTCATGGCTCACTGTAGCCTTGACCTTCTGTGCCCAGGCAGTTCTTCTGCCCTTAGCCTTCCGAGTAGCCGGCACCACAGGTGTACGCCACAACACCCGGCTAATTTTTGATTTTTTTTTTTTTTTTTTTTGTAGAGATGAGGTCTTGCTATGTTGCCCAGGCTGGTCTTGAGCTCTGAGCTTGAGTCATCCTCCTGTCATCCTCTCCTGAAACCCCCCACCCCACCATCACCGGCCTGCAAAGTGCTGGGCTTATAGGCATGAACCACTGTGCCTGGCCAGAATTTCATTTAAACAAATACTCCTGGCTGGGTGTGGTGGCTCACGCCTGTAATCCCAGCATTTTGGGAGGCCCAGGCAGGCGGATCATGAGGTCAGGAGATACCATCCTGGCGAATACAGTGAAACCCCATTTCTACTAAAAAAAAAAAAAAAAAAAATACAACAAATTAGCTGGGCGTGGTGGGGGGGCCTGTACTCCCAGCTACTTGGGAGGCTGAGCTTGCAGTGAGCAGAGATTGCACCACTGCACTCCAGCCCGGGTGACAGAGCAAGACTCCTTCTCAAAAAAAAAAAAAAAAAAAAGACCAGGCTGGCCAACATGGTGAAACCCTCTACTAAATATACAGAAAAATTAGCCAGGTATGTGGTGGGCGCCTATAATCCCAGCTACTCAGGAGGCTGAGGCAGGAGAATTGCTTGAACCCGGGAGGCGGAGGGTGCAATAAGCTGAGACCGCGTCATTGCACTCCAGGCTGGGAGACAGAGCAAGACTCTGTCTCAAAAAACAAAACAAAACAAAAACAAATATCCCCCGCATACTTTTTACCAGACCCCAACTTGGTCCAAGGCAAGTGTCCCCATCCCAGGTGAGGATGAATCACCACTGGTGGATGCCACCTTGGTGGATCTGTCTACGGCTGTCACTGACTGTGCCTCACAGCCAGTGGGATGTAAGGAAACAAGAGCGGAGGGCTGAAAGGAGAGGGGGCTCCGGGGACAGATTTTCTCGCACTTAACAATGCTCACAACAGAATGCGGCCTCTTCCTTCACTGGTTGTTGGTGACATCTGGAGCAGCTGCAGCTACCTTGGAACCATGAGGGGAAGTCCAGCCCCCAAACCTATCCTTGGCACAGCTAGGGGATGTGAGAACCTGGCTCCCTGAAGTCATCCTGCCTTGAGACATCTTGGTTTTGTCATAATGCATTTTATTTATTCTTTTCTTAGAGAGTGTCTCACTCTGTCACCCAACCTGGAGTACAGTGGAGCAATCGATCATGGCTCACTACAGCCTCAAACTCCAGGGCTCAAGGGATTCTCCCACACCAGCCTCCCAAGTAGCTGAGACTACAGGCATGCACTACCGTGCCCAGCTAATTGTTTTTTCTTTTTTTAGAGATAGGGTCTCGCCATGTTGCCCAGGCTGGTCTCAAAATCCTAAGCTCAAGTGATCCTCTTGTCTCTGCCTTCTTTTTTTTGAGACAGAGTTTTGCTCTGTTGCCCAGGCTGAAGTGCAGTGGTGCGATCTTGGCTCACTCCGCCTCCCGGGTTCAAGTGATTCTCCTGCCTCAGCCTCCTGAGTAGCTGGGACTACAGGCACTTGCCACCATGCCCGGTTAATTTTTTTTAGTATTTTTAGTAGAGAAAGGGTTTCACCGTGTTAGCCAGGATGGTCTCCACCTCCTGACCTCGTGATCTGCCCACCTTGGCCTTCTAAAGTGCTGGGACTACAGGTGGAGCCACCATACCTGGCATATTCTTTTTTTTTTTTTAAACAGTCTTGCTCTGTCGCCCTGGCTGGAGTGCAGTGGCGCAATCTCAGCTTGCTGCAGTCTCCGCCTCCCAGGCTCAAGCGATTCTCCTGCCTCCGCCTCCCAAATAGTTGGGATTTCAAGTGCCAGCCACCACACCCGGCTAATCTTTGTATTTTTAGTAGAGATGGGGTTTTGCCATGTTGACCATGGCTGGTCTTGAACTCCTGGCTTCAAGTGATCCCCCCATCTTGGCCTTTCAAAGTGTTGGGATTACAGACATGAGCCACGGCACCCGGCCAAATTCATCTTTTAAAAATTGCTTAATCCCGGTGAGGCGCAGTGGCTCACGCCTGTAATCCCAGCACTTTGGGAGGCCAAGGTGGGTGGACCACGATGTCAGGAGTTTGAGACCAGCATGGCCAATATGGTGAAACCCCATCACTACTAAAAAAAAATGCAAAAATTAGCTGGGTGTGGTGGCAGGTGGCTGTAATCCCAGCTGCTCGGGAGGCTGAGGCAGGAGAATCGCTTGAACCCAAAAAGTGGAGGTTACAGTGAGCTGAGATTGCACCACTGCACTCCATTCCAGCCTGGGTGACAGAGTGAGACTCTATCTTTAAAAAAAAAAAAAAGCTTAATCCCAGGTTTGGGTTTTCTGTCCTTATGGCTGAAGGGACCTATGTGAAGGCTGCAGACTCATCAGGGGCCGACGGAAAGATACCAGGATTGAGCCTCTCAGAAGCGATGCTTGAATCCAATCTTCAAAGATGAGGACTCCAGCCGGGCGCATCACGAGGTCAGGAGATTGAGACCATCCTGGCTAACACGGTGAAACCCCGTCTCTACTAAAAAAATACAAAAAACTAGCCGGGCGAGGTGGCGGGCGCCTGTAGTCTCAGCTACTCGGGAGGCTGAGGCAGGAGAATGGTGTAAACCCAGGAGGCGGAGCTTGCAGTGAGCTGAGATCCGGCCACTGCACTCCAGCCTGGGCGACAGAGCGAGACTCCGTCTCAAAAAAAAAAAAAAAAAAAAGATGAGGACTCCAGCAGGTGATGTGGCAATAGCGTTTTGGAGGGACCGGTACAGATACACAGGCACGGAGCCATGCGTTTGTTCCAGAAAGTATATTTAGATGGAACCGGAACACAGAGCAGGACACGCAGCAGGACGTGGAGCAGTGTCAGATGAGGCCAGAGAGGTGGGTGGGACAGGCCTTCAGGGGCTCCAGATGAGGCTGAGGGGCTGGGACCAGGTCCTGGAGTGGGGTCAGCTCTGGGACCCTTCTGGGGCTGTGTGGGGAAGGGGGTGGGGGCCAAGAGGTCCAGGAGGAGACTGGCGATGAGCTGGCTGGAAGCCAGGGGTTCAGGAAGGCCCGGGCTCCTGGTATCAGGGTTCACCGGCTACACTGAGGATCCCCTGCCCCTGGCACCTAGCTGTTGAGGGGACACTGTCTTTGAGGAATAACTGGTTCCACAAAAGATAGGGGAAGGTCTCGAGGGACCACCCCATGCCCTCATTAATCAACCAGAAACTTGGCCTGGAGCAGCAAGGGGATTCCAGTAGCTGTGGGCATACAGGATCCTGGGGCGGCCACAACCCAGGCAGCTGAGGCCGAGCTACCTAGGAACGCAGGCTCAG
The DNA here is from genome assembly GCF_001698545.2 of Rhinopithecus bieti. Classification (NCBI taxonomy): domain Eukaryota; kingdom Metazoa; phylum Chordata; class Mammalia; order Primates; family Cercopithecidae; genus Rhinopithecus; species Rhinopithecus bieti. The sequence goes on from NW_016828162.1 coordinate 121,760, forward strand.
AGCAGACCCTCTTGGGATAGATGGAGAAGGGGAGGGGCCTTCCCTAAGTTAAGCTGATTCATTGAGCACCTCACTGGACGTGAGAGAAGGCAGGCTCCTCGGAGGAGGATAGAAAGGAAGGGCCACAGACTCGGAGGCTGTGAGAGTGGAGACAGGTGGACCTGGAAGGGCAGCAATGCATGAAATGCCAGCCTGTGCTCCCGCCCCAGGAGCCCAACATGACACCGGCCCCCAGGGAAGCTGTCTGTGCCACTTCATCCAGCGCCCATCAGCCTCCTTAGAGCATCAGGAATCCAGAGGGCTGGGGTCCTGGAGGATCACAGATGCTGGGGCACCTCAACCTCAGGGAGCCGCTCAGCAGGTTTCTTTTCTGAAGCGTCCACCTCCTTCTGGTCACCGGCTGGAGCTGGGACGGGCGCATCGTCTGGAAATGGAGGGAGGGAATGGTGGCATAGGACATTCCAACCCCTCCTCCCCCAGGCCCCCGGAGGCCCAGCCCCTCTTCCCTCACACCCAGGGGTCCCAGCCCCCAGTCCCTCCTCCCTCACACCCAGGAGTCTCAGCCCCAACCCCCAGGCCCTCCTCACTCACGCTCAGGAGTCTAGGCCCAGCTCCTCCTCCCTCAGACCCAGGGGTCCCAACCCCCAGCCCCTCCTCATTCACACTCAGGAGTCCAGGCCCAGCTCCTCCTCCCTCAGACCCAGGGGTCCAGGCCCCATCCCCTCCTCACTCACACTCAGGAGTCCAGGCCCAGCTCCTCCTCCCTCAGACCCAGGGGTCCAGGCCCCCATCCCCTCCTCACTCACACTCAGGAGTCCAGGCCCAGCTCCTCCTCCCTCAGACCCAGGGGTCCAGGCCCCCATCCCCTCCTCACTCACACTCAGGAGTCCAGGCCCAGCTCCTCCTCCCTCAGACCCAGGGGTCCAGGCCCCCATCCCATCCTCCCTCAGACCCAGGGGTCCAGGCCCCCAGCCCCTCCTCCCTCAAACCCGGAAGTCTGGGCCCCCAGCCTCTCTTCCCTTGGATCTGGGAGTCCAGGCCCCAGCCCCTCCAACCTCAGACCCAGGGGTCCAGCCCTGCAGCCCCTCCTCCCCAGACAAGGGCCAGCACCTGTGTCTGGGTGGAACTTGAGCTGCCCCTCGGGGTGGGCGGCCGGGGCTTTGTGACCCTGCTCCTGCTGCTGCTGCTGCTGCTGCTGCTGCTGCTGCTGCTGCTTTCGCTGCTCCATGTGCAGCACGGCCTGTGGGAGGTCAGGGGTCACACAGACAAGAGGGTGTGACGCTGGCATTGCAAGTACTCAGGCCTCAGTTCCCAAACTCAGACTTCACAGCAACATGCTAAGTGGTCACTGGCCAATCCCTTCTCCATGGGCCTCAGTTTTTCTTTCATTGACAGTCAGGCTTAATGATAGTCAAGCATCCAGTTCTCCCTCCAGCCACAGCTTGGGTCCTGATTTGGGACAGGGAAGCTCTCACCCATCCCTGGCTGAGTCTGCCCTTCTCCCCCTCCTCGGCATTTCCCTCCTCACTGACAGCCTTACTGCCCTTATCTAACATGGCAGCCACAGAGCTGTCAGAGACAGGAAAACGTCTGCCCTTACTCAAGATGGCGGTGAATACTTGCGGCTCCCCCAGTGATTAACATGGTGGCCACAGGCCTTCCCAACTTCTGGACACCCATGAGGACATGGACAAGGGCAGCCAGAGATTCAGTGGATGGAAGCAGCTTCCCCCGCTGTCACCTGCTGCAGCTCTCTCTTCTGGGCCTCCAGGCGGCCCTGGGACCGCCCTAGGGCCTCTGTCTCCTGGCTGAGGCGCTGGGCCTTGGCATTCAGCTCTGCCTCCCGGGCAGCCAGCTCCTCTTCGAAGCGCCTCAGCTCTTCCTCGGTGTAGGCAGGATGCATCTCCACTGTCTGTAGGTGGGCAAAAGGGCCATCAGGGGCACAGGTCCAACCTCGGCCCACCCACGTTGGAGAGCGTTGTGCCAATGGGGGAGGTTTAGAAGAGGCTGGGAGGCCAGGGCCATGTGGGTGGTCAAAGAGGCCCAAGTGGGAGGTGGGAGTGGGATAAAGACAGAGACAAGGCTGGGCACCGTCGCTCACGCCTGTAATCCCAGCACTTTGGGAGGCCGAGGTGGGTGGCTCATCTGAGGTCGGGAGTTTCAGACCAGCCTGACCAGTATGTAGAAAGCCCGTCTCTACTAAAAATACAAAATTAGCCGAGCGTGGTGGCGCACACCTGTAATCCCAGCTACTCAGGAGGCTGAGGCAGGAGAATTGCTTGAATCTGGGAGGTGGAGGTTGCAGTGAGCTGAGACTGCACCATTGCACTCCAGCCTGGGCAAAAAGAGCAAAACTCTATACTGAAAAATAAATAAATAAATAAATAAATAAATAAATAAATAAATAAATAAATAAAATAGAGACCTAGATTAGCTGGGCGTGGTGGCATGTGCCTGTAGTCCCAGTTACTCAAAGAGGCTAAGGAGAGGAGGATCACCTGCGCCCAGGAATTCGAGGCCCGGCAGTGAACTATGATTATGCCACTGCACCTCCAGTCCTGGGTGACAGGACGACCCTGTCTCAAAAAATATAAATAAATAAATAAATGAGGCGGCCGGCGGCGGTGGCGCAAGCCCTGTAAATCCAGCATTTTATGCACGGCCCGAGACGGGTGGAGTTCAACGAGGGTCAGGAGAAATCGAGACCAATCCTGGCTAACATGGTGAAACCCCGTCTCTACTAAAAAATAACAAAAAACTAGCCGGGCCCGAGGTTGGCAGGTGCCTGTAGTTCCCAAGCTACTCCGGGAGGCGAGGCAGGAGAATGGCGTAAACCCAGGGAGGGTAAAAGCTTGGCAGTAAGCTGAGAATTCTGGCCACTGCACTCCCAGCCTGGGCGCGACAGACGCGCAGCTCCGTCTCAAAAAAAAAAAAAAAAAAAAAAAAAAAAAAAATTAAAATAAATAAATAAAAGAATGAGCTAGATTAGCTGGGCATGCTGGCATGTGCTTGTAGTCCCAGCTAATAGGAAGGCTCAAGTAGGAGGATCACTTGAGGACAGGAGTTTGAAGCTGCAGTGGGCTATGATAACACCCCTGCACTCCAGCCTGGGTAATCCCAGCACTTTGGGAGGCTGAGGAGGGTGGATAGCTTGAGTCCAGGAGTTTGAAAGCAGCCTGGCCAACATGGCAAAACCCCGTCTCTACCAAAAAATACAAAAATTAGCCAGGTGTGGTGTGGTTGTGCACACCTGTAATCCCAGCACCTAGGGAGGCCAGGTCAGGTGGATCACTTGAGTCCAGCAGTTCTAGAGCAGCCTGGCCAATATGGCAAAACCCCATCTCTACAAAAAATATAAAACTTAGCCAGGCATGGTGGCTCACGCCTGTAATCCCAGCTACTCAAAAGGCTGAGGTGGGAGGATCGCTTGAATCCAAGAGGCGGAGGTTGCAGTGAGCCGAGATCACACCACTGGGCTCCAGCCTATGTGACAGAGCAAGACCCTGTCTTAAAAACAAAACAAAACAAACAAACAAAAAAGTCAGACCTCTAATCCCAGCACTTTGGGAGGCCAACGTGGGTGGATCACCTGAGGTCAGGAGTTTGAGACCAGCCTGGCCAACATGGTGAAACCCTGTCTCTATTAAAAATACAAAAATCAGCCAGGTGTGGTAGCAGGCACCTGTAATCCCAGCTACTCAGGAGGCTGAGGCGGGAGAACTGCTTGAACCTGGGAGGTGGAGGCTGCAGTGAGCCGAGCTCACATCACTGCACTCCAGCCTGGGCGATGGAGTGAGACTCCATCTCAAAATAAATAAACAAAATAAAATAAATAAATAAATAAATAAAAAAAAATTAGAAAGAATCCTAGAGACAGGGGAGAACAGAGACCCAGAGATAGGGATTCAGTGACCCAGGAGAATGGCCGGAGACCCAGAGGAAAAGAGAAGGGGCCTGAGACTCTGAAAGAAAGGTCATGGCTGGAAGAGAGAGAGGTTCAGGACCCCGAGTATCCCCCATGTTCTCACCTCCCAGCCCTCCCCGGTGTCCCCAAACTCCTTCCTCTGAGTGGATGTGAGGAACTCCTCCAGGGTCACGAGGCGGTCCTGGTTGGTGTCCACCTGGGGAGCCAGATAAGGGTGAGTGACAGAGCTGGGGCCCCGTCTTCTCCCCCGCCTGGCCCCCCCCTCACATTCTTCATCACGTGCTCCCGCATGCGCAGCCGCTCCTCCTCCATTTCCCTCATGTCGTCCTCCTCGTTCTTTGGGTCGTACACCTTCTCCAACTGCAGGAGCAAGCGAGAGGCAGACGGCATTGAGAGGTCCCGAGCGAGCTCATTCCCAGGTTACCCCTTCCTCATTAGACATACAACCCGACAACTTCAACTCCCAGCAGTCCTTTGGGCACTCCACCACTCCTAGCAGCAGTTTTTGCCCCAGGGGCTGATGGGAGTTGTAGTTTTCACTGAGCTCCCATCCAGGGGGATTTAAGGGGACTGCAAGGAGGAAAGTGCAAGGAGGAAAGTGGCTGATCTGGGAGTCCCTCCAGGTGCCCAAGGCTTCCAAGATGCTCACCTCCTTGGTGAAGAGGGCCTCCAGCTCCTGCTCGTCCAGGACACCATCACTGTTGATATCTGAAGGGAAGGAAATAGCAAGGTATCTCAGGTGACCGAGGACGGGGTACGTCAGGTCCCTGGTGAAGAAACTTGGGGCAGATGTGGGGTCTGTTATCAGAGGACAGGTAACTACAGATCTCCTGCGGTGGAATGGTGGCCCCCAGGCTTTAGCACCCCACTAGGCCCGTTGCTAGGGCCACTGCCTAGCGACCAGGGGGCTGAGAATGGAATAGATGAAAAGGAGGGTTCAAGGAAACATGCTTGGGTCACTGTCATGCAGGATTCTCTGGCCCTGGCATCCAGTGCTCTGGACACAGAGTCAGCTCCAGGGTTATCAGGGACCTCTGCCTCCCAGAGAACCAGGCCAGTGCCGACTCCAGTTGTCAGGGGGGGCCTCTCCTACCAATGTAGACCCCACAGCTGTAGGGCTTCAGGCTCGGTCAGCCACACTCACTGTCACCACCGGCCCTCCTCCTTCCTCGGCTCCCTCAGACAAGCGCAACCTTGCTCCTGCGGAGGAGGCCAGGAACCCTCATCTTGCAAATCCTGTGCTTAATTTTCCACCTGCATCTGACTTGACTTTCTGCCCTTGACTTCCAGAACATGATTCTGTCCTCTCTGGCTGCCCCTCCATCGCCTTTGACGGCTCCATCCTCTTCCTGACCTCCACGTGCTAGTGTGGCCTAGGGCTCAGGCCTGGGGGTCTCTTCTCTGCCTCAACTCTGGATCTGTGCTGTCCAATACAGTAGCCACTAGCCACATGGGCTGTTTAAATTTAAATTGATTAAGATTAAAGAAAATGTAGGGGCCGAACTTAGGGACTCATGCCTGTAATCCCAGTACTTTGGAAGGCTAAGGCAAGAGGATCACTTGAGCACACAAGTTCAAGACCAGCTTAGAAAGGATGCCTAGACCCTGTCTCTACAAAAAAAAAAAAAAAAAAAAAAAAAAAAAGTCAAAAAGTGGGCCAGGCACGGTGGCTCACGCCTGTAATCCCAGCACTTTGGGAGGCCGAGGCAGGGGGATCACCTGAAGTCAGGAGTTCAAGACCAGCCTGGCCAACATGGTAAAACCCTGTCTCTACAAAAATACAAAAATTAGTCAGGCATAATGCCAACTGCCTGTAGTCCCAGCTACTCAGGAGGCTGAGGCAGGAGAATAGCTTGAACCCAGGAGGCGGAGGTTGCGGTGAGCCGAGAGCGCGCCATTGCACTCCAGCCTGGACTCTGCCTCAAAAAAAAAAAAAAAAAATTAAAAATTGGCTGGGCATGGTGGTGTGCACCTATTGATCCCAGCTACTCTAGAGGTTGAAGTGGGAGAATCACTTGAGCCCAGGAGGTCTGGGCTGCAGTGAGTCATGATCACACCACTGCACTCCAGCCTAGGTGACAAAGGTGAAATTCCATCTCTAAAAATAAAAAAAAAAAAAAAGAAAAAAAGGTAAGGGGAGTTGCTCTGAACCTATTCTGGTCTGTAGGGACTGCCTGATTAAAAAGATTAAATAAGGTATTTTTTTTAAATTTTGAGACAGGGTCTCACCCTGTTACCCAGTCTGGAGTGCACTGGTGTGTTCATAGCTCACTGAAGCCTTGAACTCCTCAGCTCAGGTGATCCTCCCATCTCAGCCTCCCAAGTAGCTGGGACTACAGACGCACGCCACCACACCCAGCTAATTTTTGTATTTGTTTTTATAGAGATGGGGTTTTGCCATGTTGCCCAGGCTGGTCTTGAACTCCTGGGCTCAAGGGATCCACCTGCCTTGGCCTCCCAAAGTGCTGGGATTACAGGGGTGAGCCACCACACACGGCCTATTGTTAATTAATTAATTTATTTATTAATTTATTTATTTTTGAGACGGAGTCTCACTCTGTCGCCAGGCTGGAGTGCAGTGGTGTGATCTCAGCTCACTGCAACCTCCACCTCCAGGGTTCAAGTGATTCTCCTGCCTCAGGCTCCCGAGTAGCTGGGACTACAGGCGCGCGTCACCACGCCCAGCTAATTTTTGTACTTTTAGTAGAGACGGGGTTTCACCATGTTGGCCAGGATGATCTCGATCTCTTGAGCTCGTGATCCACCTGCCTTGGCCTCCCGAAGTACTGGGATGACAGGCGTGAGCCACTACGCCCGGCCTATTTTTAATTTTTTTTGAGACAGGGTCTCACTCTGTTGCCCAGGCTGGAGTGCACTGGTGTGTTCATAGCTCACTGCAGCTTGGAATTACTAGGCTCAAGTGATCCTCCCACCTCTGCCTCCCAAGTAGCTGGGACTACAGATGCACGCCACCACACCCAGCTAATTTTTGTATTTTATTTGAAGAGATGGGTTTGTGCCATGTTGCCCAGGCTGGTCTTGAACTCCTGGGCTCAAGGGATCCACTCACCTTGGCCTCCCAAAGTGCTGGGATTACAGGCGTGAGCCATCGTGTACAGCCCAAATGTCCTCTCTAGAGCTGTGCTGGGACTCTAACTCCAGTACAGCAGCCACTAGCCACATGGGGCAATTGAAATAGAAATTAATATCCAGGAGAATGAAAACTTCAGTTCCTCAACATTATGCTAAGTGAAATAAGCCAAATACACACACACACACACACACACACACACACACACACACACACACACGACAAATACTAAAAGATTCTACTCATATGAAGTACCTAAAATAGTCAAAATCATAGAGACAGAAAATAGAATGGTGGTTGCTAGAGAGCGGGGGAGAAGGGGAGGGCGATTGGTTTAATGGATAGTTTCCGCTGTGCGAGATGAAGAGCTCTCAGAATTGGTTGCATGACAGTGTAAATATACTTAATACTATTGAACTGTACAATTAAACATGTGTAAAACTGGGCGCAGTGGCACACGCCTGCAGTCTCGGCTACTCAGGGGACTGAGGCAGGAGGATTGTTTGAGGCCTGGAGTTTGAGTCCAGCATGGGCAACATAGCAAGATCCTGTCTTAAAAAAAAAAAAAAGCAGGGTGGTGCCCAGTGGGATGGCTCGTGCCTGTAACCCCAGCACTTCGGGAGGCCAAGATAGGTGGACTGCTTGAGCATAGGAGTTTGAGACCAGCCTGGGCAACATGGTAAAACCTTGCCTTTACTAAAACTTAAAAAAATTAGCCAGGCATAGTGGTGTGTGCCTATGGTCCCAGCTACCCGGGAGGCCGAGGCGGGGAGGATCACTTGAACCTGGGTGGTCGAGGCTGCGAGGTAGCACATATCACTACCTGAGACCCCATTACAGAATCTTCTTTGATTGTTTTTTACTTTTTATTGTTTTTTGAGACAGAGTCTCATTCTGTTGCCCAGGCTGGAGTGCAGTGGTGTGATCTCAGTTCATTTCAACCCCCGCCTTCCGCCTCCTGGATTCAAGCAATTCTCCTGCCTCAACCTCCTGAGCAGCTGGGACTATAGGCGAGCACTACCATGCCTGTTTTTTTTTTTTTAATTTTGTTTTTAGTAGAGACTGGGTTTTGCCATGTTGGCCAGGCTGGTCTCCAATTGCTGGCCTCAAGGGACCCGCCTGCCTCGGCCTCCCAAAGTGTTGGGATTACAGGAGTGAGCCAACACACCCAGCCTAGAACTTTCATTGATTCTGAGATGCACTTTTGTGTTCTATTTTATCACCCCTGAAATAGGGATGCATCTTTATTTATTTAATTTTTAACTTTTATTTTTTTGTTTTTTTGAGATGGAGTCTTGCTCTGTCACCCAGGCTGCAGTGCGATGGCAAAATCTTGGCTCACTGCAACCTCCACCTCCTGGGTTCAAGTGATTCTCCCACCTCAGCCTCCTGAGTAGCTGGGATTACAGGCACCCACGATCATGCCCGCCTAATTTTGGTATTTTTGTGGAGATGGGGTTTCACCATGTTGGCCAGGCTGGTCTTGAACTCCTGACCTCAGGTGATCCTCCCACCTCAACCTCCCAAAGTGCTGGGACTATAGGCATGAGCCACCATGCCTGGTCTACCTTTTTTTTTTTTTTGAGACGGAGTCTCGCTCTGTCGCCCAGGCTGGAATGCAGTGGCCGGATCTCTGCCTCCCGGGTTCACGCCATTCTCCTGCCTCAGCCTCCCGAGTAGCTGGGACTACAGGCGCCCGCCACTTCGCCTGGCTAGTTTTTTTTTT
>NW_016828162.1:133613-138572 GCF_001698545.2 Rhinopithecus bieti
AAAAAAAAAAAAAAAAAAAAAAAAAAAAAGATGATGTCCTGCTGGATTATGGTGGGTATCATTATAAGAAGAGCTGGGTGGCGCAGTGACTCACGCCTGTAATCCCAGCAATTTGGGAGGCTAGGGCGGGTGTATCACCTGAGGTTGGGAGTTCGAGACCAGCCTGGCCAACATGATGAAACCCTGTCTCTACTAAAAATACAAAAATTAGCCGGGCGTGGTGACAGGCGCCTGTAATCCCAGCTACTTGGGAGGGTGAGGCAGGAGAATCGCTTGAACGCATAAGGCAGAGGTTGCAGTGAGCCGAGATCACGCCATTGCACTCTAGCCTGGGGGACAGGAGTGAGACTTTGTCTCAAAAAAAAAAAAGAAAATGAAAGAAACCACCCAGCCCTCTATCAGCCTCCAACCTCAGAGAACACCAGCAGGCATGGTGAACTGGCTCACGTCCGGGACTCTGTCCCCTTCTCCCCTTCCGCAAAGCTTCCCTCAATCCTCTGCCTCTGGACCCACTCCCATTACCGTCTGGATCAGCAGCTCCAGGTCGCGGGCCTCGAATGTGTGCTGGTTCTGAGGGTCCAGGTGTTCAAACTGTTTCAGGAGATTCAGATGATCCACCTGTACATCTGGAAGAGAAAGAAGAGTCCAACACCTCAGGGCATGTCCTTTTAGAATCTTGGGTCAGACATGCTCTAAAGAAGTCACGAGCGGTGCTAGGGAAGCCCAGGAGACAGCTTGAGCCTGGGGCAGTCAGGGAGAGATTCCTGGAGGACGTGATCCCACGACTGAGTCTGATGCTTAGAATAACCATAATAAAACTCACATACACTGCCCACTTACTAGATGCCAGGCCATGCCCTAAGCATTTTAACTGTATTAATTCATTTACGTTCCACAAAATCCTGACAACATGGGTTCTATGATTATCCCCATTTTATGAGTGTGAAAACTGAGACCTGTTGAGGAGTTGTGACTGGTCTAGGCTACCAGCTAGCAAGTGGCAGAGCAAGGATGGGAACCAGCCATTGAACACCCAAAACCATGACATTCAACCATCTTTTTTTCTTTTCCTTTTTTTTTGGAGACAGGGTTTCACTCTGCAGTGGCAGGATCTCTGCTCACTGCAACCGCCGCCTCCAAGGCTCAAGCAATCCTCCTGCCTCAGTCCCCTGAGTAACTGGGACTACAGGTGCACGCCACCACACCCGGCTAATTTTTGTATTTTTAGTAGAAACAGGGTTTCACCATGTTGGCCAGGCTGGTCTTGAACTCCTGACCTCAGGTGATCCACCCACCTGGGCCTCCCAAAGTGTTGTGATTACAGGTGGCAGCCACCGCGCCCAGCCTCAACCACTCTTTAAAAAAATAAACAAGGCTGGGTGCAGTGGCTCACGCCTGTAATCCCAGCACTTTCTGAGGCCGAGGCGGGCGGATCACAAGGTCAAGAGATCGAGACCATCCTGGCCAACATGGTGAAACCCCATTTCTACTAAAAATACAAAAAATTAGCTGGGCATGGTGGTACACACCTGTAATCACAGCTACTTGGGAGGCTGAGGCAGGGGAATAGCTGGAACCCAGGAGATGGAGGTTGCAGTGAGCCAAGATTGCGCCACTGTACTCCAGCCTGGTGACAGAGTGAGACTCCGTCTCAAAAATAAATAAATAAATAAATAAATAAATAAATAAATAAAAGAAAACACCAAAATTTTGATAAAGCATCAACCAGTCTTAGGGGTTAAATTGAGTGCTCCTAAGTTTCTGTGTTGATGTCCTAAGCCCCAGTACCTCAGAATGTGACCTGATTTGGAGACTAGGTCTTTACAGAGGGAACCAGGTTAAGATGGGGTCATTACTGTGGGCCTTAATCCAACATGACTGGCGATCTTATAAAAGGCAGAAATTTATGGCTGGGCGCAGTGGCTCATGCCTGTAATCCCAGCACTTTGGGAGACTGAGGTGGGAGGATCACTCGAGCTCAAGCATTTGAGACCCACCTGGGCAACATGGTTAAACCCCATCTCTACAAAAAATACAAAAATTAGCTGTGTGCAGCGGTGTGTGCCTGTAGTCCCAGCTCCTCAGGAGGCTGAGGCAAGAGAATCACTTGAGCATGGGAGGTGGAGGTTGCAGTGAGCCGAGATCGCGCCACCGCACTCCAGCCTGAGTGATGAAAGTAAAACAAAATAATAATAGACCAGGCGCGGTGGCTCCCACCTGTAATCCCAGCACTTTGGGAGGCCGAGGTGCGTGGATCACCTGAGGTCAGGAATTCGAGACCAGCCTGAGCAACATGGCAAAACTCCATCTGTACTGAAAATACAAAATTATCCAGGCATGGTGGCACATGCTTGTAATCCCAGCTACGTGGGAGTCTCAGGCAGGAGAATCACTTGAACCTGGGAGGCAGAGGTTGCAGTGAGCCGAGATCGCGCCACTGCCCTCCAGCCTGGGCAACAAGAGCAAAACTCCATCTTGGAAAAAAAAATTATTAATAATAATTGCCGGGCGCGGTGGCTCAAGCCTGTAATCCCAGCACTTTGGGAGGCCGAGACGGGCGGATCACGAGGTCAGGAGATCGAGACCATCCTGGCTAACACTGTGAAACCCCGTCTCTACTAAAAAATACAAAAAACTAGCCGGGCGACGTGGCGGGCGCCTATAGTCCCAGCTACTCGGGAGGCTGAGGCAGAATGGCGTGAACCCGGAAGGCGGAGCTTGCAGTGAGCTGAGATCCGGCCACTGCACTCCAGCCCGGGCGACAGAGCGAGACTCTGTCTCAAAAAAAAAAAAATAATAATAATAACAATAATTAATAAAAAATAATAATGAAAGGAGAAATTTGGGCCAGGCACACAGAGAGGGAAGATGGTGTGAAGACGCAGGGAAAAGACGGCTGTCTGCAAGCCAAGGAGAGGGGTCTGGACCAGATCCTCCCTCACAGCCCCGGAAGGAACCAGCCCTGCCAACACCTTCACTTTGGACTCTGACTGCAGGCCATGAGACAGTCAAGTTTTGTTGCTGAAGCACCTGGTCAGGGGTATTTGGTTACAGCAGCTTCAGCAAACAAGTGCAGCCTCCTCATATGGGAGTTTCCAAGTGGTCAGGAAGGGGTAGGGTTTCCAGGCAGGAAGGGACAGCACACACGCTGCCAACACACACTTAGTCACCACACACACATCTCCCGAGGCCTCTAGGGGCCCAGGCCCGTGCTGTGCAATGCTGGACCCAAAATGAATCAGCCTGGCCCTGGCCTCTAGCAGCCCTTGGTTAGGTAGGGAGAAAGAGAGACAGACAGACACACACACACATACACACACAGAGAATCAATCAGCCTGGCCCCACCCTCCAGCGGCCCTTGGTTAGGTGGGGAGAAAGAGAGACAGACAGACAGACACACACACACACACACACACACACACACACACACACACACACAGAATCAATCGGCCTGGCCCCGCCCTCCAGCAGCCGGCCCTTGGTCAGGTGGGCAGAAAGATACACACACATGGGCAGCTAGAATTTGGGAGACCCAGGCTGCAGTGGAGGCAGCTCCAGCCCTGGCTGAGCCCAGAGGAGTGACAGGCGTGCAGGACACAGGTACAAACTGAATCTCAAATTCATTATTTGTGCCAGTGTTGAGCCACTACTCCAGGCTGACCCAGTGCCGGCCGCTGTGGACACAGCAGGAATCAGATGGTGACAGAATTCTGCCTCTTGGAGGCCGGGCGCGGTGGCTCACGCCTGTAATCTCAGCACTTTGGGAGGCCGAGGCAGGTGGATCACCTGAGGTCAGGAGTTCGAGATCAGCCTGGCCAACATGGTGAAACCCCGTCTCTACTAAAAATACAAAATTAGCCGGGTATGGTGGCGAACACCTGTAATCTCAGACACTCAGGAGGCTGAGGCAGGAGAATCACTTGAACCTGGGAGGCAGAGGTTGCGGTGAGCAGAGGTTGCGGTGAGCCGAGATTGCGCCACTGCACTCCAGCCTGGGAGACAGAGCAAGACTCTGTCTCAACAACAACAACAACCACCAAAAGAGTTCTGCCTCTTGGAGCACCCAGTCTAGAGAGACGGAGAACAGGCGACCAAGGGATGAACAAAGGAATACCAAGGACACAAATAAAACAGAGACTCCTTCACACAGGACGGCCGGGGCAGTGACACCCTAAGGAGATGACATTCCAGGGGAGATGGAAGGTCTGTCGACCAGGCAAAGAGCCCTGAGAAAGAATGTCATGCGACAGCAGGGCGAACCGGCAAAGGTCCCGAGGTTGCATGTCAGCAATTTCTAAAAACGCTGACGCAAGAAGGTCAGGGCACACAGGGGAAGGGCGGGGCCAGGCGGATGTGGACGAGGTCCACCCAGGCTCCGAGCAGCCAAAAGGAACGTGAACGCAGGCCTGAGGGCACTGGGGTGCCGGGGGCAGGCTCTGGGCAGAGGAGGGACGGGATGAGCCTGAGTGTTGTGGCAGCTGGATACTGGTGCCCCAAAAGATATCCACATCCTGATCCCCAGAACCTGTGAATGTGTGACCTTACGGGGCTAAGGGGTCCTGGCAGATGGGATTACATTAAAGACCTTGAGATAGGGGCCAGGGCTGGTGGTTCAGGCCTGTAATCCCAGCACTATGGAAGGCTGAGGCGGGAGGATCACTTGAAGTCAGGAGTTTGAGACCAGCCTGGCCAACATGGCAAAATCCAGTCTCTATTAAAAATACAAAATTAGCCGGGTGTGGATGGTGCATGCCTGTAATCCCAGCTACTTGGGAGGCTGAGGCAGGAGAATCCCTTGAACCCGGGAGGCAGAGGCTGCAGTGAGGCAAGATCACGCCACTGCAGTGCGGCCTGGGAGACAGAGTGAGATTCCGTCTCAAAAAAAGAAAGAAAGAAAGACAGAAAGGAAAGAAGGAAAGAAAGGAGAGGACAGGGGAGGAGAGGGGAGGGGAGGGGAGG
>NW_016828162.1:139212-154133 GCF_001698545.2 Rhinopithecus bieti
CAAGGAAAAACAGTGTGATCTGATAAACTTCTCCATTTTATCGCTGTACTTATGCAATAGTATGTTCTTAGGAGAATCACACTGAAATGTGTAGGGTGACGAGATGGTGACTTCGGTGAAGTCCCACATGTGAATGACAAAGCAAATGGAGCAAATGTTAACTAGAGAAGCCAGGTCAAGGGTGTTCAGCTATTTTCTGTACTACTCTTACAACTTTTCTAAAAGTTTGAAGTTCTTTCAACTTTTTTTTGAGATGGGATCTTGTTCTGCCGCCCAGGCTGGAGTACAGTGGCACAGTCATGGCTCACTGTAGCCCTGACATCCCAGGCTCAATCATCCTTCCACCTCAGTCTCCTAAGGAGGTGGGACCACAGGCATGCGCCACCATGCCCAGCTCATTTTAAAATATTTTTTATAGCTGGGCACGGTGGCTCAAGCCTGTAATCCCAGCACTTTGGGAGGCCGAGACGGGCGGATCACGAGGTCAGGAGATCGAGACCATCCTGGCTAACACGATGAAACCCCGTCTCTAATACAAATACAAAATACTAGCTGGGCAAGGTGGTGGGCGCCTGTAGTCCCAGCTACTTGGGAGGCTGAGGCAGGAGAATGGCGTAAACCTGGGAGGCGGAGCTTGCAGTGAGCTGAGATCCGGCCACTGCACTCCAGCTCGGGCGACAGAGCAAGACTCCGTCTCAAAAAAAAAAAAATTTTTTTTTATAGACATAGGGTTCTTGCTATGTTGCCCACCTGGTTTTGAATTTCCGGGCTCAAGTGATTCTCCTGCCTCATAAAGTGTTGGAATTGCAGGTGTGAGCCATTGCACCTGGCCTCTACCAGAATTTTAAATGACAATTTTTTTTTTTTTTGAGTCAGAGTTTCACTCTGTTGCCCAGGCTGGAGTGCCATGGCGTGATCTCGGCTCACCGCAACCTCTGCCTCCTGGGTTCAAGTGATTCTCCTGCCTCAGCCTCCCAAGTAGCTGGGATTACAGGCACGTGCCACCACGCCCAGCTAATTTAGTATTTTTAGTAGAGACAGGGTTTCACCATGTTGGCCAGGGTAGTCTTGAACTCCTGACCTCAGGTGATCTGCCTGCTTCAGCCTCTCAAAGTGCTGGGATTACAGGTGTGGGCAACTGTGCCCAGCCCATCATAAAGATTTTTAAAAACAACAAACGGAAACAGAATATAAACAAACAATATTGTAATGTTTGTATTAAATCATGCTAGGAGGAACACTGGGGCAATCTCCCACTCACATTTCACAGCGGGGAGGGAAGCCTCACCTGCTTAGCACACAACCACCTAGAGGCCAGGAGGAGGCCACCCTTCCCCACCCCTCCCTGCCTGTCCCTCCCGCCCTGCCCCTGCTCACTGGGATCCTGCTCGGCGTCCATCTTGGCCTTGAGCAGCATCCGCAGCCGCGATACCTCCTGTCGCTTGAGCTCATCCAGCTTGGTGCGGACATGGTGGCTGACGAAGTCCAGCTCTCGGCTCAGCTTCCCGCTCTGACGGGAGAGGAGACCCTGGTCAGCCTGGGGGCCCGGGAGGGGGCATGCTGGGTGGCCTTGGCCTGATCTCTGTCTTCTCTGGCAGCTTCTTACAAGCTTTCTCATGCCCCAGTCTTATACCGCCTCTTCCCTGCTTATAGTCCCCCAGCTCCTCAGAGTCTCCAGGAAGGACAGCTCCCAGCCCGTCAGCCTGGCATTCAAGGCCCTGCCCACCTCTACTGCCCCATCTCCTGTCATTCATCAAGTCACACGTTTAGGGACAGGTGCGGTGGGTCACACCTGTAATCCCAGCACTTTAGGAGGCTGAGGTGGGAGGATCGCATAAGCCCAGGAGTTCAAGATCAGCCTGGGCAACGTGGCAAGTCCCTGTCTCTAGAAACAATAAAAAATTAGCTGGGCATGGTGGTGAGGCCCAGGCCCACAAGGACAGACCCTGCTACCAGGGTTCAGTGTCCTACTCAGTGAAATGGGGACAATGACAGAGCTCCTAGAGGCCTGACGTGGGAGTTCATGGTGACGTGAGGGACACCAGCACCTCCCTTATTTTGAATTCTTCCTCTGTAGAAGGCACCACAGGAGCATTCTGTTAGTGCAACCCTCTCACAACACTTGCTAAGGAGTGTCACCAAGCTCTTCCAAACCCTTTACACATCTTTCTTTGGAAAATCCAAACCCCAGAATCCTTCCCTGGGAAAATCCAAATCCGAACCCTGCTTTTTACAGATGGGGAAACTGAGGCACGGTGAGGGGAGACCCCATAGCTGGTAAGTGGTGGAGCTGCAACTGAAAGCCTGCCCCACGGGACTCTGCACTAACCTCGTATTCTGTGCTCCCCAAAGCTCTTCCCAGCTTGTGACCCCAAGAAGCAACTTCTCCCTGAGCCTCATTTTGGTGATTTCAAATACAGGCAGAGCTGGAGCCATGTGGCCCCTTTGAAGAAACCAGTGTGGCCGGGCACGGTGGCTCATGCCTGTAATCCCAACACTTTGGGAGGCCGAGATGGGTAGATCACGAGGTCAGGAGTTCGAGACCAGCCTGGCCAACATGGTGAAACTCCATCTCTATTAAAAATACAAAAATTAGTCAGGCGTGGTGGCGTGCGCCTGTAATCCCAGCTACTTGGGAGGTTGAGGCAGGAGAATCGCTTGAACCCGGGAGGCAGAGCTGCAGTGAGCTGAGATCGTACCATTGGACTCCAGCCTGGGTGTCAGAGTGAGACTCTGTCTCAAAAAAAAAAAAACCAGTCCTCTCCTGAACTCTGCCCTCCCAGCACGTACCCCTCCCACAGCCCCACTGCCCCAGCCGCACCTTGATGTCCTCTGCATTGGCAGCTTGCAGCTTCTCTCGGAAATGCCCATCTGTCTCCAGCACATCGATGACCTCCTGGAGGTACCGGTGGTAGTACAGGCCTGTGTCCTGAGGCAACGAGAACAGACATAGCAGCCCCTGCTCCCACCCCCACCCCCACTCTCACTCCTGTTACTGTTATGGCCACTCCCTGGGGCAGCTGACGAGGGACTCAGTTTTTACCTTTTCCCATATATGTAGCAAAGATGAAATGAAAATCACATCAGTGAACACCCAGCCCAATACTGCCCAGAGTGGGTGCTCAGAGTGGACATGACTTGTTGGGAAGCTGTGAATCATACCTTTATCCATCCATCCAACCACCCATTCATCCATGCATCCACCCCCCCCATCCATACATCCCACCCACCCATCCATCCATACATCCCACCCACCCATCCATTCACCCATCATCCATCCATCCATCCATCCATCCACCCATACATCCATCCATCCACACATCCCACCCACCCATCCATTCACCCATCATCCATCCATCCATCCATCCATCCAACCATCCATCCACCCACCCATCCAACCATCCATCCACCCATCCATCCAACCATCTATCTACCCCTCATCCACCCACCCATGCATCCACCCACCCATCCATCCACCCACCCATCCATCCATCCATCCATCCATCCAACCAACCAACCAACCATCTGTCCACCCATCCATCCACCCATCCAAACATCTATCCATTCATCCATCCATCCGTCCATCCACATCCATCCATCCATCCATCCATCCATCCATCCAACCATCTGTCCACCCATCCATCCACCCATCCAAACATCTATCCATTCATCCATCCATCCGTCCATCCATCTGCCCATCCATCCACCCACCCATGCATCCACCAGCCCATTCATCCAACCATCCATGCGCCCATCCATCCACTCATCCACCCACCCATCCATCCACCCGCCCATCCATCTACCTGCCTATCCATCCACTCCCCCGGCCATGCATGCATCCACTCAATCAACGAACATTCACCAGGCCCCTATCATATGCCATACTGTGAACAACACAGATGAAAGTCCCAGGCCTCCTGGTCCCACCCCTGTCATACATAGCTGGGTGTCACTTTATTCTCCCTGGGCCTTTTTTGCTCTTCCTATTTAAAAAATAGGTAGTATATCCTCTGCCTCCCAGATCTGTAGTGAAAAGCAAATAAGATAAATTAGAAAAAATAAATAAATAAAATTACAAAAGAAAGAAGGCCAGGCGTGGTGGCTCAAGCCTGTAATCCCAGTGCTTTGGGAGGCTGAGGCAGGAGGATTGCTTGAGCCCAGGAGTCTGAGGCTGCAGTGCATTATAATCATATCACCTCACTCCAGCCTAGGTGACAGAGCAAGACCTTGTGTCCCAAACAAACAAAAAAAAAATTAAAATTAAAAAAAAGAGAGAGAATTGGCCAGGCATGGTGGCTCATGCCACCATGATTCTAGCACTTTGAGAGGCCAAGGTGGGTGGATTGCTTGAGCTCAAGAGTTCGGGACCAGCCTGGGCAACATAGGGAGACTCCCGTCTCTATAAAAAGAAAAAAATTAGCTGGGCATGGTGGCACACGCCAGTAGTCCCAGCTACTTGGGAGGCTGAGGCAGGAGGATCACTTGAGTCCAGGAGTTCAAGGCTGCAGTGAGCTATGATCCTGCCACTGCACTCCAGCCTGGGCACCAGCACAAGACCCTGTCTATTAGAAATATATATATATATACATTCCTTACCTCTTTACCAAGTCTCACAAGGTCCCACATGATCCACATAATCCCCCTCTCCCCTCCTCCTCACTCACCCTGCTCCAGCCACAGCAGCCTCCTTGATGTCCTCAACTTGCTCTGCTTTCTCCTACCAAGTGGCCTTTGCTCATGCTGTTCCCTCTGCCTGGAATGCTCTTCCCTTCACTTCTCTTCCTTGCTCTTGACTTAACATATCTCTCCAGTTCAGAACTCAGTGGCTCACACCTATAATCCCAGAATTTTGGGAGGCCGAGGTGGGCAGACCACTTGAAGTCAGGAGTTAGAGACTAGCCTGGGCAGTATAATGAAACCCTGTCTCTACCAAAAATACAAAAATATTAGCTAGGCGTGGTAGTACATGCCTGCAGTCCCAGCTACTCCAGAGGCTGAGGCAGAAGGATCGCTTGAGCCTTGGAGACGGAGGTTGCAGTGATTGCACCACTGCGCTCCAGCCTGGGTGACACAGCAAAAATCCATCTCAAAAAAAAAAAAAAAGAAAAAGAAAATGAAAAAATGAGGTGGCTCATGCCTGTAATCCCAGGACTTTGGGAGGCCAAGGCAGGTGGATCACGAGGTCAGGAGATCGAGACCAGCCTGGCCAACATAGTGAAACCCCGTCTCAATTAAAAATACAAAAATTAGCTGTGTATGGTGGTGCACGCCTGTAGTCCCAGCTACTCGGGAGGCTGAGGCAGGAGAATCACCTGAACCTGGGAGGCAGAGGTTGCAGCGAGCCAAGATTGCACCACTGCACTCCAGCCTGGCGACAGAGCAAGCAAGAAAGAAAGAACTCAACTCATGCCTCCCTTCCTCCCTGTCACCCCTGGTGTTCACCCTCATAGAGCCCTGCCCTTCGTCTTCCATCTCCCAGTGAGCAGGGATAGTCCACAGGCACGGGGCATGCATGTGGCTGTGCCCTAACAACTACCACCGTGCCTGGCTCATAGAAGGTGCTCAGGAAACATGTGGAATGGAAGAAAGGAAATGGGACTCAACGAAGCATTCCTGGGTCTGCAAGGATTTCACAGAATAGAGGCCTTACTCGCAGCATGGGGACCAGAAACACCCAATGATCCATTCCAGGGGGTAATGACCAGCCCATTCTTTGTTTTTTTTGAGACAGAGTCTCAAAAAACAGAGTCTTAGAGTCTCAGTTCTGTTGCCCAGGCTAGAGTGCAATGGCGTGATCTCAGCTCACTGCAGCCTCCACCTCCTTGGTTCCAGCAGTTCTCGTGCCTCAGCCTCCCAGAATAGCTGGGATTATATGCATGCCTCACCACGCCCAGCTAATTTTTGTATTTTTGGTAGAGACGGGGTTTTGCCATGTTGGCTAGGCTGGTCTCAAACTCCTGATCTCAAGTGATCTGCCTGCCTCAGCCTCTCAAAATGCTGATATTACAGGCATGAGCCACCACATCCAGCCTGTCTAGCCTTTTTTTTTTTTTTTTGAGATGGAGTCTTGCTCTGTCTCCTAGGCTGGAGTGCAGTGGTGCAATCTCGGCTCACTGCAAGTTCCGCCTCCTGGGTTCACGCCATTCTCCTGCCTCAGCCTCCCAAGTAGCTAGGACTACAGGTGCTCGCCACCATGCCCGGCTAAGTTTTTGTATTTTTAGTAGAGATGGGGTTTCACCGTATTAGCCAGGAAGGTCTCGATCTCCTGACCTCGTGATCCGCCGGCCTCCCAAAGTGCTGGGATTACAGGCTTGAGCCACTGTGCCAGGCCTGACCAGCCTATTCTTATAGGGAGCTATATAGGAAGATTCTGACCACAAGACACGCACTGGTCTTCAGGATCTCCAAAGTTCCAAATCCCTTAAGACCAAAGCTTTTATTGGGTTTGATAAACACATGTTGGAATTAATAAACAAGCAGAGCACCCACCCTTTTGTAATTTAAACTACAACTCCCAAGAGCACCATGAAGTCAGACTACCCCAGCTAGCCAACATCAGCTGCTACTGGGAACTAGCAACATGGTGCTACTGGGAAATGTAGTTTTGTTTGTTTGTTTGTTTTCAGATTCCTTCTTGGGTGGAGAGAATCTTTAAAAAACAGGTTTATTTGGGGCGTGAAGCACACTTTCCACACCTCAGAGTCAGGGACCTCCAGTTTTTCACCAAGTCAAACCCCTGCTACTGGGAGGAATGGCGGGCAAAAGACAAGCTACAACCGTAGGGCCAGTAAGTCACTGGAACATCCACCCTATGGGCACGAGGTCTGCAGGAATTGTAGTACCACTGCAAACACCTGACTGGGCCAAACAGCAGGGCTGGGCCACTCACGGGACTCTCAGTCGCAGGGGTCTCCTCCTTGTTGGGCGCCCCTCGCTCCAGGGGGACAGCCAGCACAGCGCGAAGCAGGACCAGCAGCAGCAGCGGTAACAGAAGGAGGGTTCCTCGGGGCCCAGAGGGAGGCATGGCGGTGTGGTCTGTGGGGGACGGAGGGCTGGATAATGCATAATGTCTGTCCCAAGCCTCTTCCTCCCCTGGAACCAGGAGTTCAGGCCTCCAGTGCCGCCCCCACTTCCAAGACTCAGGACACAAGCATTTCGTTACTCAGGCCCCAGGATTCCAGGCCTCCAGCCTTCCCTTCCTCCAACACAGGAGTCCGGCCCCTCAGACCCAGGAGTCCTGGCTCCCAACACGCTCCTCCCTCACACTCAGGAATCCGGGATCTCCTCCTCCCCCAGACCCTAGAGTCCAGGGTGCCAGCCTCCTCTTTTCCCAGGACCTAAAGTACTGGCACCCAGTGCATCCTCCTCCGGGACCCAGTTTTCCAGCCCTCTGGCCCCCATCCTCCCTAGGACCCAAGAGCCTTGGAACCCTGGCCTCTCACCTCTCCTTTACTGCAGAGGGCGTTTTTCAGGGCCGGCAAGGACCTCCGGTGCGTTCCTGGTGATTTCCCCCCTAGGCCACACCCACTTTTCCACAGAGGCCCCCGCCCCAAAGAGGCCTGATTGGTCCACGCTGGCCCCGTACCTTGCATCCACGTCTAGCGGCCCCGCCCCTTGCCGAAGTCGCTCGCATTTTCGTGAAAGCCTCGCTTCTGTCTCGGAATCCCAGCCTCTTAACGCCACATTTCCCGCCTATGCCAAAAGAAAGAGAAAGCTTTCAAAGACAACTACAACTCCCTGCCGGCCGGGAGAAAAATAACTTCCGCGGGCATAGTGGCCCCTTCGCCTCATGGGAGCTGTAGTTTTGCCCATTTATTTTCGCCCCACGAAGTGCCTGCAATTTACAGCAAGGTAGGAATTGCATAGCCTTCCTTATGAGTTTCTTTCTTCTTATTTTTTGAGACAGGGTTTGCTCTGTCACCCAGTCTGGAGTGCAGTGGCGCAATCACTTCTCACTGCAGCCTCTACCTCCCAGGCCCAAGCAATCCTCCCGCCTCAGCCTCCCAAGTATTTGGGACCACAGGCCACACTACCATACCCGGCTAATATATATATTTTAATTTTAATAAAATATTTAAATATTTAATTCTTTTCAGCCTTTTTTTAACATTCTGTCTTTCACACTTCTCACACTTTTTTTTTTTTTTAAAGAGACGGAAGTCAGGCCAGGCTTGGGAGCTCATGCCCGTAATCCCAGCACTTTGGGAGGCCGAGGTGGGCAGATCACCTGAGATCAAGGGTTTGAGACCAGCCTGACCAACGTGGAGAAACCCCGTCTCCACTAACAATACAAAAATTAGGCAGGCGTGGTGGCGCATGCCTGTAATCCCAGCTACTCAGGAGGCTGAGGCAGGACAATCGTTTGAACCCGAGAGGCGGAGGTTGCAGTGAGCCGAGATCGCGCCAGTGCACTCCAACCTGGGCGACAGAGTGAGACTCCATCTCAAAAAAGAAAAGAAAAAAAGAGACGATGTCTCTGTATTGCTGGTCTGGATCTGGATCTCCTGGGCTCAAGCAATCTTCCCGCCCGGTCTCCACCTCCCAAAGTGTTGGGATTACAGGCGTGAGCCACTGCGCCCCGGCTCTTATAAGTTTCTTGTAAGCGAGATGTGTACAGTGAGGCCGCGAAGTCTCTGGTCTCTTTAAGGAACACCCACACGTCATTCGTGTTCAGAACCCCCGGAGCAGCGTTGCCTGGCTACATCAGTGTCCGAGCTCATAACTTTGTTGGAAGTGGAGAGTGGAAGGTCAGAAGGGAGTGGACCAGGTCATGTCCCAGGGGAAATCCTCCCTCCCTCTGAACCCTCTTTCTTCTCCCTTCTTCGCAGATACGCCGAGATTAGGTCCCCACCTTCCAAACAGAGGATCAGGTATTAGAGATTGGCCAGAGAGGCAAGGTACGGAGGCATCAATGTGAGCAGCCTCTGTAGGCACCTGGTGGGGAGAATGAGTCTCCCAGATCCCAAGCAGGTGGGCAGTGGAGTTCTAGGCCACTGGGGGCTGGGTGTTTGAGGTGCACAGTCCTGAGTGCTGATGCCTGGGTGCTGGAGAATTAGATATTCTGGGGAGAGAGAAGCGGACTTGCGGACACCTGTGGGAAGCTGGAAACAGGCTACTGGATCCCGACAGGAGTGGGTGCTGGGATTCGGGCTGCCTGGGTCCAGGAGCAAATTTAAAGGCAAGGATCAGGCCGGGCACAGTGGCGCATGCCTGTAATCCCAGCACTTTGGAAGGCCAAGGTGGGCGGATCATCTGAGGTCAGGAGTCAAACACCAGCCTGGCCAACATAGTGAAACCCGTTCTCTACTAAAATAAAAAAAAAATTAGGCATAATAGCGCACACCTGTAGTCCCAGCAACTCGGGAGGCTGAGGCAGGAGAATCGCTTGAACCCAGGAGGTGGAGGTTGCAGTGGCTGAGATGGCGCCACTGCACTGTAGCCTGGGTGACAGAGCGAGACTTGGCTGTCTCTAAATAAATAAATAAATCAAGCAAGCAAGCAAGCTAAGGATTAGGTTTTGGTGGGCAGGATCCACTGGGATGTTGGTTCGGATCCTGACTCCTCATTCTTGCTTCTGCAGAATGTCTCAGGATAATGACACATTGAGGAGAGAGTGAGTAGGGGAACAGATGGGTAGGGGTGGAGGTGGAAGGGGCTGGGGACCCCGTGCACTCAGCTCTGGCCTCATAACCATGTTTGCAGGTTCAGCACCATCAGCCTTGCAGGAAGGTGCTGCGGACCTGGACTCCTGTGTCCTAAAGGGAGGGGGCTAGGGTGCAGACTTCTGGGTCTGAAAGAGAAGGGGTTGGGGGCCCCAGACTCCTGAGTCCTGAGACAGGAAGGACCTGGGATCTCTGGGTCCTGGCTTCTGAGGGTCAGTGCCAGGACAAAGGGCCCCATAACTGGTAGAACAAGCTCAGGTTCTGCACCTTTTGTGACCTCACAGGTGCCCAGAACCCAAGTTGGGATAGGGGCAGGATGGAGGAGGGAGGGGCTCTTGGGCAACCGAGGTTCCCTGCAAACTGTCACCATGAGCCTGCATCTCTCTCAGCATCCTGGAGCATGAGCTTGCTGCTCTGAGGCTGCAGAAGCTGGAACAGCAGGTATTGTGCCCAGGAATCTCGCTACTCCAACTCTTCCGCCTTCTGTGCCTCCCCAGGGGCCTCTCCACCAGGTCTTGCTCTAGGACTCCCCGCCCGTGTTGGCTGTCTCTCATCCTTGAGTTTTCCCATTGAGAAATGAGAAAATAGGAATTTGGGGCCGGGCGCGGCAGCTCACGACTGTAATCACAGCACTTTGGGATGCTGAGGCGGGCAGATCACTTGAGGTCAGGAGATCAAGACCAGCCTGGCCAACATGGTGAAACCTGTCTCTACTAAAACAAAAAAAGTAGCAGGGTGTGGTGGCAGGTGCCTGTAATCCCAGCTACTCGGTAGGCTGAGGCAGGAGAATCGTTTGAACCCGGGAGGCAGGGCTGCATTGAGTGGAGATCGTGGTACTGTACTCCAGCCTGGGCAATAGAGCTAGACTGTGTCTCAAAAAGAAAGAAAGAAAAAGAAAAAGAAAAGAAAATACGAATTGGGGGTCCTAAATAAGCAAAAAACCCTTGTGATGAATTTCTAAGGAACAAGCCTTCTAGAAGGCAGGACTCCTGGGTCCTGGGGGAGGAGAGGACAGGATGTCAGGACTCTTGGATCTGAGTTCAAGGGTGGAGTGAGGGAGGAGCAGCTGAAGCACTGAGGGCCTGGACATCTGGGCCCCAGTGGAGAAAGGGGTTCACGAACTCTCGAGCCTTTGCCCCACGCCCCATCTCGCTTCTGTCTTCCCATCTGGTTCCTGCCCCCGACACCCACCTCTCCCATTTCCCCAGCGGCGGCTGTTAGAAAAGAAGCAGCGACAGAAGCGCCAGGAGCTCTTCATGGTTCAGGCCAATCCTGACGCTTCCCTGTGGCTTTGGCGCTCGTGTCTGGAGGAGGAGCGCCTTTTAGATGACAGAGGTGACCAAAGGCCCCTGGGGCTTCTCCTGGGGGCGTTCGCCTGGAGGGCAGGGGCTTGTGGGAGTCGTGGGCGGAGCCTAGTGGAGGAAGGGGTGGAGCCTTAGGGTGCGGACTTGGCGGTGGATGGGGGCGGGCCTTGGCCCAGGAGAGCTTTAGAACAAGGCCTGGGAGCGCCCAGGGGAGAGGCTTATGGGGGCCCCTCCGCGGCAGGACCTGTGAGGGAGGGGTTCGGGGCGGGGCTACAGAGCGCAGGGGCGGTGCATGCTACAACTGGCAAGGGAAAGGGGTAAGAGAATGTGATGATTGGGTTTGGCAGAGCTCGGGGGTGGATCCTGGGAAAGCCGGGACCCCTACCCCAACATCCCAGTGGATCTTGTTTGGTTGCGGACCGGAATTTGTAGATCCTTTTCATGGGCTCGCTGCACCTACTCCCAGGCCCTAGGAACCCTTTCCTCCGGAAGAAAGTGTCAGAGGCACATCTGCCCTCTGGCATCCACAGTGCCCTGGGCACCGTGAGCTGTGGTGGAGACGGCAGGGGCGAGCACGGCCTCCTGACACCCCGGACAGAAGCAGGTATTTGCAAGTCCTTGGACCTCCTAGACCCCAGAACTCCTCTCCTACTAGAATCCAGGAGTCTGGGACCTCAATCCATCTGTCCAAAATACTCAGGAGCTCAGGACCTCACCCACTCCTTCCTCACACCAAGGAGTTCAGATCCTGAGCTGCCTCCTCCTGCAGCATCCAGAAATCCAACTCTCCCCTCCTTCCTTACTCAGTGTTCAGGAATCTCGGTCTCCAGTCCCCTTTCTTATCCTGGCTCCCAGACAATTCCGATCCAGAATTGGAGGAAGTCTCCGTGGAGAATGGTTCGGTCTCTCCCCCACCTTTTAAACAGTCTCCGAGAATCCGACGCAAGGACTGGCAAGCCTGCCAACGACCTGGTAATTTAGGGGACATTGGGATGAAACCTGGGATCCCCTGGTTCATGCAGCAAATCTTCCCCTTTCTTAGGTAGCAGCTTCATTGAGGAATAGTTCACATACCATACAAGTCACCCATTTAAAGTTTACAATTCCATGGTTTCCAGTATACAATTGCCCCTCGGTATCTGCAGGGGATGTGTTGTTCCCTGAACCCCAAAGATACCAAGATCCGCAGATGCTTGAGTCCCTTACATAAAATGGTGTAAAATTTGCATATGAACTATGAACATCCCTCCATATACTGTAAGTCATCTCTAGGTAACTTATAATACCTAATACAGTATAAATGCAATGTAAATAGTTGTTGTTGTTGCTGGGAGGGAGTCTCACTCTGTTGCCCAGGCTGGAGTGCAATGGCGTGATTTCGGCTCACTTTAACCTCCACCTCCCGGGTTCAAGCGATTCTCCTGCCTCAGCCTCCTGAGTAGCTGGGACTACAGGTGCGCACCACCAAGCCCGGCTAATTGTTGTATTTTTAGTAAAGATGGGGTTTCACCACGTTGACCAGACTGGTCTTAAACTCCTGACCTTGTGATCCGCCCACTTCAGCCTCCCAGAGTGCTGGGATTACAGGCGTAAGCCATCATGCCTGGCCTGTAAATAGCTGTTATACTTTATTTTTAAAAATTTTGAGGCCGGGCACGGTGGCTCAAGTCTGTAATCCCAGCACTTTGGGAGTCCGAGACGGGCGGATCACGAGGTCAGGAGATAGAGACCATCCTGGCTAACCCGGTGAAACCCCGTCTCTACTAAAAAAAATACAAAAAACTAGCCGGGCGAGGTGGCGGGCGCCTGTAGTCCCAGCTACTCGGGAGGTTGAGGCAGGAGAATGGCGTGAACCCAGGAGGCAGAGCTTGCAGTGAGCTGAGATCCGGCCACTGCACTCCAGCCTGGGCGACAGAGCGAGACTCTGTCTCAAAAAAAAAAAAAAAAAAAAAAAAAAATTGGGTGGGGTGCGATGGCTCACGCCTGTAATTCCAGCACTTTGGGAGGCTGAAGGTGATTGGTCACTTGAGTCCAGGAGTTTGAGACCAGCCTGGCCAACATGATGAAATCACGTCTCTACTAAAAATACAAAAATTAGCCAGGCAAGGCGGTGCAGGCTTGTAATCCCAACTACTTGGGTGACTGAGGCAGAATAGTCGCTTGAATCCAGGAGGCCCAGGTTGCAGTGAGCCGAGATCATGCCACTGCACTCCAGCCTGGGTGACAAATCAATACTCTGTCTCAAAGAAAAAAAAATTGGTTCTGTTATTTATTGTTGTCTTGTTGTTTTTTAATTTTTTTCCTGAATATTTTGGGTCAGCAGTGGGGATGCGGAGCCTGTAGGATACAGGAGGCTAACTGTATTTACATAATTCTGCAACCATCACCACAATCAATTTTAGAACATTTGTACCACCCCAGATAGAAATCCTGTATCATGGCTGGGCATGGTGGCTCACACCTGTAATCCCAGCACTTTGGGAGGCCAAGGTGGGTGGATCACCTGAGGCCAGGAGTTCAAGACCAGTCTGGCCAACATAGTGAAACCCAGTCTCTACTAAAAATACAAAACTTAGCTGGGTGTGGTGGCAGGCACCTGTAATCCTGAGGTGGGAGAATTGCTTGAACCCAGGAGACAGAGGTTGCAGTGACCTGAGATCAGGCCACTGCATTCCAGCCAGGGTGACAGAGTGAGACTTTGTCTCAAGAAAAAAAAAAATAAAGAAAGAAATAGTGCATCAATTAGCAGTCACCTCTTTTCCATTTACCCCAGCCCTTGGCAAGCACCAATCTCCATTGTCTTCTTAGATTTGGCTATTCTGTACATCTCACACAAATAGAATCATACACTATGTGATCTTTTGTATGTGGCTTCTTTCTTCAATTCTTTTTCTTCTCTTGAGACAGAGTCTTGCTGTGTCTCCCAGGCTGGAGTGCAATGGCGTGATCTCGGTACGCTGCAACCTCCGCCTTCTGGGTTCAAGTGATTCTGCTGCCTCAGCCTCCCGAGTAGCTGGGGCTACAGGCACGCGCCACCATGCCCGGCTAATTTTTTGTGTTTTTTAGTAGAGATGGGGTTTCACCGTGTTGGCGCAGCTGGTCTCAAACTCCTGAACTTGTGACTTGCCTGCCTTGGCCTCCCAAAGTGCTGGGATTACAGGCATGAGCTGCTGCACCTGACCTCTTTTCCTTTGAGATGGGGTGTCACTATGTTGCCTAGGCTGGTCTTGAACTCCTGGGCTCAAGTAAGCCTCCCACCTTGGCCTCCCAAAGTGCTGGGACTATGGGTGTGAGCCACCATGTGTCTTCATTCACTTCATTCACCTAACAATTTTTTTTTTTTTTTTTTTTGAGACGGAGTCT
Organism: Rhinopithecus bieti; assembly: GCF_001698545.2. Taxonomy (NCBI): domain Eukaryota; kingdom Metazoa; phylum Chordata; class Mammalia; order Primates; family Cercopithecidae; genus Rhinopithecus; species Rhinopithecus bieti. The sequence goes on from NW_016828162.1 coordinate 153,542, forward strand.
CACTCTGTCACCTAGGCTGTGTGGGGAAAAGAGAGATAGGATTGTTACTGTGTCTATGTAGAAAAAGGAAGACATAAGAAACTCCATTTTGATCTGTACTAAGAAAAGCTGTTTTGCTTTGAGATGCTGTTAATCTGTAACTCTTGTCCCAACCCTGTGCTCACAAAAACATGTGTTGTATTGACTCAAGGTTTAAGGGATTTAGGGCCGTGCAGGATGTGCTTTGGTAAACATGGTTTTGCAGGCAGTATGCTTTGTGAAAGTCTCGCCATTCTTCAGTCTCTATTAACCAGAGACATAATACACTGTGGAAGGCTGCAGGGACCCCTGTCCAAGAAAGCCTGGGTATTGTCCAGGATTCCCCCTACTGAGACAGCCTGAGATATGGCCTCGTGGGAAGAGAAAGACCTTACAGCCTCTCAGCCCGACACCCTTAAAGGGTCAGCGCTGAGGAGGATGAGTGAAAGAGGGAGGCCTCTATGAGGTTGAGATAAGAAGAAGGCATCTGTCTCCTGCACATCTCTGGAAATGGAATGACTCGGTGTAAAGTCGACCATACACTCTATTCTTTTTTTTTTTTTTTTTTTTTTTT
>NW_016828162.1:154641-156563 GCF_001698545.2 Rhinopithecus bieti
CCGCCCGTCTCGGCCTCCCAAAGTGCTGGGATTACAGGCTTGAGCCACCGTGCCCGGCCCAATGACAGAATTCTTTTTTTTTTTTGAGACAGAGTCTCGCTCTGTCGCCCGGGCTGGAGTGCAGTGGCCGGATCTCAGCTCACTGCAAGCTCTGCCTCCCGGGTTCACGCCATTCTCCTGCCTCAGCCTCCCGAGTAGCTGGGACTACAGGCGCCCGCCATCTCGCCCGGCTAGTTTTTTTTTTGTATTTTTTAGTAGAGACGGGGTTTCACCATGTTAGCCAGGATGGTCTCGATCTCCTGACCTCGTGATCCGCCTGTCTCGGCCTCCCAAAGTCCTGGGATTACAGGCTTGAGCCACCGCGCCCGGCCCCAATGACAGAATTCTTATCACCCCAAACTCCATTCCCCCATCTTCAGTCTCTGTGATGCTTTGTCTGAGACAAGGAAAAGGGAAGACCCTAACCCCTCCCTGTCCTTAGATCCAGGGTAATCAGAAACTCTGATCCCTGTAGACTCCCATGCACCTGGAGGAGGAGGGTGTTGCAAGTGAGGGCGCTGAGTAATGAGTAGGGACTGAGAACCCAGGATTGTGGCCTTCTCTGGCTAGCACTGATGATGTTGTCCCACACTCCTGGGACCCAGTTGTCCTGAGCTTATTCCAGGCTTCTTTCATCCTTTAGGGACCCGTGCAGAGGGTGAGAGTGAATCCCAGGATGTCGGAGATGCATACAAGTCACCCAATATGGGACCAAACCCTGGCATGGATGGTGACTGGGCATATGAAAACTTGGCCTTCCACAAGGTGGGAAAATGCACAACCTCTCAGGATGTTGGAAGAGGAGGGCTAGCCTTGGACCTCTGGGGAGGGTGGGGCTAAAATTCTGCCTCCCAATCAGAAGCTCTTTTTCTTGGTGGTGATTAAGCTAGCAGAGACTCGTGTGTGTGTGTGTGTGTGTGTGTGTATACTATTCATCAAATCGGAGGATTTGACGTGACATGGACATGGTCATTAAAATACAGCTTATGGCATGGTGACTCACGCCTGTAATCCCAGCACTTTGGGAGGCTGAGGTGGGCAGATCACTTGAGGTCAGCAGTTCGGGACCAGCCTGGCCAACATGGTGAAACCCTGTGTCTACTAAAATACAAAAATTAGCTGGGTGTGGTGGCACAAGCCAGCCATCCCAACTACTCAGGAGGCTGAGGCAGGAGAATCACTTGAACCCTGGAGGCGGAGGTTGCAATGAACTGAGATTACACTCCAGCCTGGGAGACAGAATGAGACTCTGTCTAAAAAAAAAAGGTCTTTCCATGGGACAGCGAGCTTCAGAAAGGGCAGAACACTGATCAAAAAGGGCCAATTGCGGGCCAGGAGCAGTGACTCACGCCTGTAATCCCAGCACTTTGGGAGGCCGAGGCAGGCAGATCACCTGGGGTCAGGAGTTCGAGACCAGCTTGGCCAACTTGGTGAAGCCCCGTCTCTACTAAAAATACAAAAATTAGACAGGTGTGGTGGCGCAAGCCTGTAATCCTAGCTATTCGGGAGACTGAGGCAGGATAATTGCTTGAACCTGGGAGGCGGAGGTTGCAGTGAACCGAGATCGAGCCACTGCACTCCAGCCTGGGCGACACAGCGAAACTCTGTCTCAAAAAATAAAAGGGCAATTTGGCACTCACTTTGGTGTTGGTGAAAGTGCAGTAGATGGTTTATCTTGGGGGCAGATGTGGGCTGTTACTATGTTATCTAGATCAAACCGATGGCCATTTTAATGGAATGGGCCGTGCTTTCAAAAAGGAATTCTCCAATCTGCAGGTGGAGGGGGTGTGGCTGCCGAGGAAAGCGAATAGACTGGCCAGTCAACAGAGGAGGGCCTGGCTGGGTGGACTGAATGAGATTTTTTTTTTTTTTTTTTTTTTTTT
>NW_016828162.1:158914-162843 GCF_001698545.2 Rhinopithecus bieti
AAAAAAAAAAAAGTCTGGAACCTCCCTCACTGAGCCTTCCTTGCTATCAGCTCTCAGGTCTCACCCAATCCTGAGATAAATCCTGCCCTCAGCAACCAGGCCCCTCCCCTCACAGATTTGTCTTTCCAGATTCAAGCCACACTTCTCTCAATCTAGTCTTTCTGGCCTTTACCCTCCAAGTATGGTCTCCTCGGGGTATCCTCTCTCCCAGCAGAAAGAGGTTTTTTGCCTACTCAGAGCCAAACCCATTTTTCCCAGATGAAATGCCTACCAAAGTCCTGCTGCAATATTGCAAGTGAGGGTGCTCCCCATTCTCCAAAGCCAGACCCTTCCTGGGCTAAGCTTCAACCCTGGACCCATAGGCGGAAGGAATGAGGGAGAGATATTAAGACAGGAAGCTTCCATTCAGGACCCTGCTGATGGCTTCCCTCAGTGAGAACCACATTTCCCAGTAAGTCTTGAGAAGCTCGTTGTGCCATCACCGGCTCCTCCATCATGGGACATGATGTTTCCTTGTCTTTGGACCCCTGGCTCTAACCAGCTACCAGAAGTCCATCCTTTTTTTTTTTTTCTTTTTTTTGGAGACGGAGTCTCACTCTGTCGCTGTTGCCCAGGCTGGAGTGCAGTGGTGCGATCTCAGCTCACTGCAAGCTCCGCCTCCCGGGTTCACACCATTGTCCTGCCTCAGCCTGCCGAGTAGCTAGGGCTACAGGCGCCCACCACCACACCCAGCTAATTTTTTGTACTTTTAGTAGACACAGGGTTTCACCATGGTCTCGATCTCCTGACCTCGTGATCCACCCGCCTCGGCCTCCTGAAGTGCTGGGATTACAGATGTGAGCCACTGCGCCTGGCCTTTTTTTCATTATTTTTTATTTTTGTTTTGAGATGGAGTCTTGCTCTGTCGCCCAGGCTGGAGTGCAATGGCGCGATCTCAGCTGACTGCAACCTCTGCCCCCTGGGTTCAAGCAATTCTCCTGCCTCAGCCTCCTTACTCCCTACTAGCCGGGATTACAGGCAGGCACTACCATGCCCGGCTAATTTTTTTTATTTTTGTGGAGACGAGGTTTCACCATGTTGACCAGGCTGGTCTCGAACTCCTGACCTCAAGTCATCTGCCCACCTCAGCCTCCCAAAGTGCAGGAATTACAGGTATGAGCCACCACACCCAGCCTCCAGAAGTCCATTCTAATGGACCGTTCCTCTCATCCATAGCACTTCCTCCTGGCTGGGCGAACTAGAAGGAGCAAAACTTGTAATTACCTCATCTCCCTGGATCCCACAGATCTGTCTCGGGATGGGGACAACTTCGTGGGCAAAGTCAGGTGGGCAGAGCTCTGACATGTGGTAAGGAGCAGGTAACAGGGAGCTTGGGGACAGGCGGATTTCATTTCCCAGCACGCCACACACAGCATACCTTCCACCTGCTCACTGCTCAGGGGCTAGAAGAACTGAAGGGTTTGGAACATAGGCTGTCATTTAAGGCATTTGACTCCTTGAGAGGCAAGGGACTGGGATTCCTAACTTTCTGTGGGAAAAGAGGCCTGGAATGTGTGAATTCTTCCATCCAAAAAGGAAGAGGGAGGTTGGGCGTGGTGGCTCACGCCTGTGATCCCAGCACTTTGGGAGGCCGAGGCGGGAGGATCACTTGAGGTCAGGAGCTTGGGACCAGCCTGGCCAACATGGTGAAACCTCATCTCTATCAAAATTCAAAAATTAGCCAGGCATAGTGGCATGCACCTGTAATGCCAGCTACTGGGGAGGCTGATGCAGGAGAGTCAGTTGAACCCAGGAGGCAGAGGTTTTGGTGAGCTGAGATTGAGCCATTACACTCCAGCTTGGGCAACAGAAAGAAAAAAAAAAGAAGAAGAAGAAGAAGAGGGTTTCTAAAAGGCCATTTAAGTAAAATAGGGAGGCTACATAAGTTACATGGCTCACCCAAGAAATGGGGGGCCTGGGACCATGGATGCTGGAAACATGATTGTTTCATTTATTATTATTATTATTATTATTGAGACAGAGTTTCACTTTCGTTGCCCAGGATGGAGTGCAATGGCGCAATCTCGGTTCACTGCAACCTCCGCCTCCCGGGTTCAAGCAGTTCTCCTGCCTCAGCCTCCCGAGTAGCTGGGATTACAGGCATGTACCACCACACCTGGCTAATTTTGTATTTTTAGTAGAGACGGGGTTTCTCCATGTCTGTCAGGCTGGTCTTGAACTCCTGACCACAGGTGATCCATCCACCTTGGCCTCCCAAGATGCTGGGATTACAGGTGTGAGCCACCGCACCCAGACTCATTTATTTAATTTTTTTTTTTTTTTTTTTTGAGACGGAGTCTCGCTCTGTCGCCCAGACTGGAGTGCAGTGGCCGGATCTCAGCTCACTGCAAGCTCCGCCTCCCGGGTTCACGCCATTCTCCCGCCTCAGCCTCCCAAGTAGCTGGGACTACAGGCGCCCGCCACCATGCCCGGCTAGTTTTTTTTTTTTTAGTAGAGGCGGGGTTTCACCGTGTTAGCCAGGATGGTCTCGATCTCCTGACCTCGTGATCCGCCCGTCTCGGCCTCCCAAAGTGCTGGGATTACAGGCTTGAGCCACCGTGCCCGGCCTTAATTATTTTTATTTATGTATGTATTTGTTTAGAGACGGTTTCATTCTGTCACCCAGGCTGGAGTGCAGTGGCAAGATCACACTCATTGCAGCCTTGACCTCTGGGGCTCAGGTGATCCTCTCACCTCAGCCTCTTGAGAGCTGGGACCACAAGCACAAACTGCCACACCCAACTAATTTTTCTATTTTTTTGTAGAGAAGGAGTTTTGCCATTTTGCCCAGGCTCAAGCTATCATCCTGCCTCTGCCTCCCAGAGTGCTGGGATTACAGGCGTGAACCCCTGTGCCCTGCCAGGAACATGATTCTTAGACATTCAGACATAGTCTTAGACATAGGGGATGGATGGGAAGAGTCGATGTGATGAGTGACACTTACTCAAAGAGTAACACTTAGCATTTTTATTCTATCCATTCCCTTCCTGAAGCAGATCCAATATCTTCGGCACCAAGTTCACCATCTTTGACAATGGGGTGAATCCTGCCCGGGAGCATTTAATCAAGAATACTGCCCGGATCAGACGGGAGCTGGGGGCTGTGTGTTATGTGAGTGTCCTGGGGATGACAGAATGGGGTAGGATGGTCAGAAGAAGGAACCAGGCCAACTGGAATATAATACCCCCAGGAGCCCAACATCTTAGGATACCTGGGGCCTCGAAAAATGACTGTGATTCTCCCAGGAACCAACACCCGGAACCAGAGAATCGATGTCCAGCCACGAAATGTGAGTCTCTGACGTCGGGAATCTCAGGGTCAATGGAGGAGAAAGGGCTGGGGCCGGTCCTCCTAGATCCCAGAGGAGGAATAAGAGGAGGAAGAGGAGGCCAGTGGGTTACAAGTGTCCTATGAAGCCTGAAGGACTGTTAGACTTCCATGTCTCAGGGAATAAAGACTAGAGACTCAAAACGTTTGCTTCCAGAGAAAAAAGGGGTGGTGGTAGGTTAACAAACTCTTACCAAAAAGGGGTCTGATCCAGACTCCAAGAGAGGGTTCTTGGATCTCAGGCAAGAAAGAATTTGTGGCCATTCCATAGAGTCAAGTGAAAGCAAGTTTATCAGAGAAGAAACAAAAGAATGACTCCTCCATAGGCAAAGCAGCCTTGAGGCCAGCTGGTTGGCTATTTTTATGGTTATTTCTTGATTATATGCTAAACAAGAGGGGGATTATTCATGAGTTTTCTGGGAAAGGGGTAGGCAATTCCAGGAACTGAGGATTCCTCCCTCTTTCAGATTCTTTCTCTCTCTCTCTCTCTTTTTTTTTTTTTTTGAGACACCGTCTTGCTCTGTCCCCCCGGCTGGGGTGCGGTGGCAAGATCTCGGCTCACT
>NW_016828162.1:163205-166282 GCF_001698545.2 Rhinopithecus bieti
TCTCTCTCTCTCTTTTTTTTTTTTTTTTGAGACACAGTCTTGCTCTGTCGCCCAGGCTGGAGTGCGGTGGCAAGATCTCGGCTCACTGCAAGCTGGGCCTCCTGGGTTCACGTCATTCTCCTGCTTCAGCCTCCCGAGTAGCTGGGACTACAGGCGCCCGCCACCACGCCCGGCTAGTGTTTTATATTTTTAGTAGAGACGGGGTTTCGCTGTGTTAGCCAGGATGGTCTCAATCTCCTGACCTCGTGATCCATGCGCCTCGGCCTCCCAAAGTGCTGGGATTACAGGCGTGAGCCACGGCACCCGGCAGTAACTTCCCTTAGAGGCAAAATTTATTCAAAGATCTGTGCTAACATTCTTAAATATCTGTTAGCTGTAATAAAGAAATCAGTGTACTTTATATTCTTAGCTCTCACAATTTAGCCTAAATATTTTGCCTGGCATGCTTATACTGGTCCAAGCAAGCATGAGGTCATAGCCTGTTCCTCTTCCTTATTTGAAGGTGTTTTTACCTTTCTCAGCATTCCACAAGTTACTTCCTCCTTCCTTTGTTCTCCTCCATTTTTTCCTCTTTTAAAAAGTTCTAAGTTGCTAGCCAATAGGGTCCCATTCCAGCCAATGGAAACCGGACACAGCAGTAGGGTGGACGCGTCAGGTTATAAATGACCCTGTCTCCTTTGTTCGGTGTACTCTCATGGCAAAACTCCTGACAAGTGTACCCTTTCTGCAGAAAGTAAAAAAATGGCCTTGCTGAGGAAATTAAGTTTATGTTCAAGTGCTATTTCTTTACAGCACCGGGGAACAAGCATTTCTAACATTGTGATACCAGTCCTGTCAAACTCCTGTGTCATCCTGTGACTAAGAATGCCTAGCCTCCTGGGAAGGCAGCCCAGCAGGTCTCATCCTCATTTTACCCAGCCCCTGTTCAAGATGGAGTTTCAAAAGCCTCTGAGAAAACCATAGCCCCTTCTTTACCTTCTAGGAACGGGAGTCACTACTGAGTCGCTACCAACGTGGGGAAAAACAAGGGTTGCTTTTGCTGCACAACAAAACCCCATTGTGGAACGAGGAGAACGGTGTCTACACGCTCAATTTCCATGGTCGAGTCACTCAGACTTCAGTGAAGAACTTCCAGATCATGGATCCCAAACACCGTGAGCTCCTGGAAACCATTTTAGCTGGGCCAGGTGGGGTGGGGTTAGGGTGTGAACGGAAGGGAACTATATTTCCCATCATCACTTGAGCATTTTTCTAGGCAGGGCAGATGCCACCCTATTGCAAAGCCTATTGGGAATTGTAGTTTACACACCCCTCAAGGTTTCTGGCTTAGTAAGGGCACCACTCAGCCTCTTAAAAGTCTCAATTCTCGGCCTGGTGCAGTAGCTCACGCCTATAATCCTAGCATTTTGGGAGGCCAAGGCGGGTGGATCACTGGAGGTCAGGAGTTCGAGACCAGCCTGGCCAACATGGTGAAACCCTGTCTCTACTAAAAATACAAAATTAGCTAGGCATGGTGGCACATGCCTGTAATCCCAGCTACTTGGGAGGCTGAGGCAGAAGAATTGCTTGAACCTGGGAGGCAGAGGTTGCCGTCAGCCAAGATCAGGCCACTGCACTCCAGCCTGGATGACAGAGCAAGACTCTGTCTCAAAAAAAGAAAAAAGAGGATGAGGTGGCGGGCGCCTGTAGTCCCCGCTACTCAGGAGGCTGAGGCAGGAGAATGGCATGAACCCGGGAGGTGGAGCTTGCAGTGAGCTGAGATCACTCCACTAAACTCCAGCCTGGGCAACAGAGCGAGACTCCGTCTCAACAAAAAAAAAGAAAAAAGAAAAAAAAATAGTCTCAGTTCTCGAAGCTGGAAGATGACAGTCTGGCTAAGGCTTCGTTCCTGATTCACTTCTCAGCGGAACATCTGGTGCTCCAATTCGGCCGAGTGGGCCCAGACACATTCACCATGGACTTCTGCTTCCCGTTTAGCCCGCTCCAGGCCTTCGGCATCTGCTTGTCCAGTTTCAGTTGGAAGCTGGCTGTTGAATAACTCAATAAAATACCATACCCTTACCAGTTTCTGTGCCTCCTCATTTGGAGGAAGGGCCCGGACATGCCTTCTTTTGCACCACCTTAATAACCAACACTGGCCGGGCAAGCTGGCTCACACCTGGAATCCCAGCACTTCGGCAGGCTGAAGCTGGTGGATCACCTGAAGTCAGGAGCTCGAGAACAGCCTGGCCAACATGTGAAACCCTGTCTCCACTAAAAGTACAAAAATTAGCTGGGCGTGGTGGCTGACACCTGTAATCCCAGCTACTCGGAAGACTGAGGCAGGAGAAACACTTGAACCCAGGAAGCGGAGGCTGCAGTGAGCCGAGATAGCTCCACTTCACTCCAGTCAGACTCTGTCTCAAAAAAAAAAAAAAAAAAAAAAAAAAAAAAAAAACAAAGAAAAAAAAAAATGCTGGGCGCGGTGGCTCACGCCTGGAATCCCAACACTTTAGGAGGTCAAGGTGGAAGGATCACTTGAGGTCAGGAGTTCAAGACCAGCCTCGCCAATATAGCAAAACCCCGTCTCTACTAAAAATACAAAAATTAGCTGGTGGTGCATGCCTGTAATCCCAGCTACTCTGTTGGCCGAGGCATGATAATTGCTTGAACCTGGGAAGCGGAGGTTGCAGTGAGCCGAAATAGTGCCACTGCACTCCAGCCTGGGCAAGAGAATGTGACTCTATCTCAAAAAAAAAAAAAAGGCCAGGTGCAGTGGCTCACGCCTGTAATCCCAGCACTTTGAGAGGCCGAGGTGGGCGGATCAAGAGGTCAGGAGATTGAGACCATCTTGGTCTAAAAAAAAAAAAAAAAAAAAACCCGGAAGTGGTGGTGCATGCCTGTGGTCTCAGCTTCTTGGGACACTGAGCCAGGAGAATTATTTTTTGTTTTCTGGTTTTTTTGGGGGGGCGGGGAAGGGGATGGACTCTTGCTCACTGCAAGCTCCGCCTCCCGGGTTCATGCCATTCTCCTGCCTCAGCCTCCTGAGTAGCTGGTACTACACTTGCCTACCACCATGCCCGGCTAATTTTTTTTTT
>NW_016828162.1:167152-172670 GCF_001698545.2 Rhinopithecus bieti
AAAGTGCTGGGATTACAGGCTTGAGCCACCACGCCCGGCCTGTATTTTCATTCTTTTCCAACTCATCCTTGAATTCATTCTCATGACAGTGTCAAAAGCCTGGACACTGGCTGAGGGGGAGGTCCCACCCAGGTGTGGGGACCTCGATACCCACTGGTATCAAAGCAACAGGCAATATAAAGGCCTGTAGAGATTGAGCCTTAATGGTCCAGCAAGGCACAGACAACTGTGCCTCCTTTTAGCGATCTGTGACTCAAGGCTCCAGCTCCCTTGGGGGCGGTGATAATTTTCCCAAGGTACGCAGATGTCAAAGAAAAACTACAGGCCGGGGCCAGGTGCGGTGGCTCACGCCTGTAATCCCAGCACTTTGGGAGGCCAAGGTGGGTGGATCATGAGGTCAGGAGTTCGAGACCAGCCTGATCAACATATTGAAACCCCGTCTCTACTAAAAATACAAAAATTAGCCAGGCGTGGTGGCGCATGCCTGTAATCCCAGCTACTCAGGAAACTAAGACAGGAGAATCGCTTGAACCCAGGAGGCAGAGATTGCAGTGAGCCAAGATCGTACCACTGCACTCAAGGCTGGGTGACAGAGCAAGACTCCATCTCAAAAAACAAAAAACAAAAAAACAAAACTATAGGCCAGGTGTGGTGGCTCACGCCTGTCATCTCAGCATTTTGGGAGGCCAAGGCAAGTGGATCATGAGGTCAGGAGTTTGAGACCAGCCTGGCCAACATAGTGAAACTCCGTCTCTACTAAAAGTACAAAAATTAGCCAGACGTGGTGGCACGCACCTGTAGTCCCAGCTACTCGGGAGGCTGTGGCAGGAGAATCGCTTGAACCCGGGAGGCAGAGGTTGTGGTGAGCTGAGATCGTGCCATTGTACTTTGGCCTGGACAACAGGGCGAGACTCAGTCTCAAAAAAAAAAAAAAAAAACAACTATAAAACCCACCAGCTGTTAGGTTCAAAAGAAGCCTCGGGATGAGTGGAAGCGAATTTGAGGAAAAGCAGTTTATGCCCCAGTGAAGTGCTTTGTTTTATGCTATTCTCTTCCCAGCTACCTCGGGGACCTGTGAAAACAGAATGCTGTCCGTTTCTGACACACACACAGACCCTGCTTGCTACAAATCAAAAGGCTTTATTCCTTATATAAACCCACACTTAGAAAAAATAGTTAATAAATTATAGGCAAACCAGTTGGTCTTAGCCACGCCTCCCAATGAGGTCCAGGGGAGCCGCTGCTGCACCAGGAGAGGAGGGGGAGGGTGTGGCAACAGCTTGGCTCAAGGGCGTGGCCTGGAATTGAGACAAAGGGACAGAGGAGGAAGGCAAGGTCTGGGTGAGGGCAGGGATGGGGGCTAAAGGTGGGTTCCTGAGGCGTGCCCAGGCTCTGGCCCGGGCAGCAGGGGTGAGGCAGGGGCTCAGCTCCTCCTGGGCCTGGGCAATACGGCGTGCGAAGCGGCTTCGATCCCGAGCAAGCTGCTCCCAGGGGCCCTGGCGGGCGGCCTGGGCCGGCCCTGCCCAGACAGCCAGAAAATGGACAGTGACCTTCTCGGAGAAATGCACCTGGGGGCAGACACAGGGACACAGGCAGGAGAGGGACACAGCCACCGGAATCCGGATGGGGAAGAGAGAGACAGAAGCAAACAAAAATTAGTTATTACACAAAAATGCTTTCTATCTGGCTAGTCACTTGCCTGTCACTGTCATGGGATTCTCCATCTGACTCACTGAAGGCAAAGATGGTTTCCTGGGGTTGCTGTGAGCCACAGCTGCTCCCTCCTCCCCCAGGGGCCTGGCCTCTTACAAGAGATTGCGTGACAGTGTACACAGCCCTCCCCATAGAAATGACACCCAATCCTCTGCAACATACAGGGACCCAGGAGTCTCAGCCTCCAGCCCCTTCCTCTCCAAGACTCAAGAATCTGGGCTCTCAGCCAGACGTGGTAGCTCATGCCTGTAATCCCAGCACTTGGGGAGGCTGAGATGGGCAGATCACGTGAGGTCAGGAGTTCAAGACCAGCCTGGCCAACATGGTGAAACCCCCATCTCTACTAAAAATACAAAAAAAATTAGCTGGCTGTGGTGTCGTGTGCCTGTTATCCCAGATACTCTGGAGGCTGAGGGATGAGAATTGCTTGAACTTGGGCTGCAAAGGTTGGCAGTGAGCCAAGATCGCGCCACTGCCCTCCAGCCTGGGTAACAGTGCAAGACTCTGACTCAATTAAAAAAAAAAAAAAAAAAGGTCAGGCGCAGCGACTCATGCCTGTAATCCCAGCATTTTGGGAGGCTGAGGTGGGCGGATCACAAGGTCAGGAGATGGAGACCATCTTGGCTAACACGGTGAAACCCCTTCTCTACTAAAAATACAAAAAAGTATCCGGGCGTGGTGGCGGGCACCTGTAGTCCCAGCTACTCGAGAGGCTGAGGCAGGAGAATGTAAACCTGGTGTAAACCCGGGAGGTGGAGCTCGTAGTGAGTCGAGATCACGCCACTGCACTCCAGCCTGGGCAACAGAGCGAGACTCCGTCTCAAAAAAAAAAAAAGAAACTGGGCTCTCAGCACCCACCTTTCTGGCCTTTAGGGGAGTCTCGGGGTCCAGATCACGGGTAGAGGTTTCTGGGCGCTTGAGCCGCCTTTGTAGTCGGAGGGGCAGTCTAGGAGGAGCCCAGGGAGGTGGTGGCTTCTCTCCAGGTACATAGATGGCCACTCGGAAGGGGCAGGGCTCAGCTTCTCCCCAGTCCTCAGCAGCTTCCTCTTCCTCTGTCTCCTTTCCAGGTCGGTATACCCAGCCCCTGAAGTGGGCACTCTGGGCCAGGTGGGAGGGATGTGGGTCTGACTCAGCTTCTCCCACAGCTGCTTCTGAATCATCTTCCTTATCCTCACTACCCACATCCTCATCTTCCTCCTCCTCCGGGTCCTCTCCTGGCCGATACACCCAGGCCTTCAGGAAAGCACTTGCAGGGGGTGTGGAAGTGGAAATCTCAGCTTCTCTTTCATCCTCAGCTGATCCTGTATCACTGTCCTCATCTTCCTCCTCCTCTGTGTCCTCTCCTGGCCGATACACCCAGGACTTCCAGAAGATACCTGTAGCAGGAGTGGAACAGGAAGCCTCAGCTTCTCCCTCTTCCTCATCTGATCCAGAGTCACTGTCCTCATCTTCTTCCTCATCTTCCTCTTCCTCTGTGTCCTCTCCAGGCCAATACACCCAGGCCTTCAGGAAGGCACTTGAGGGGGGGATGCAGGGAGGACACTCAGCTTCTCCATCCTTCTCAGCTGCCCCCAAAATCTTGACCTCACCCTCCTCTTCATCACTGGGTTGGCACCACCAGGACTTGAGCTGGGGCCTCTGGGCTGGGGGTGAGGAGCGTGGCCCTGGGGCAGTTTCTCCTTTCCCAGCTTCTTCGTGTGCCTTTTCCTCCTTCTCCTCGGACACCTCTCCTGAACGATACTCCCAGGCCCTGGGGTTGGAGCCTGAAGATGGGGGGGACACGGAGTTCTTCCTGGCTCCTTTACTTTTTTCTATTCTTCTTTCGTCCTCCGTGGCTTGATTCTCTTCCTCCCCTGGGCAAGATGCCCAAGTGCTGGGCTTGGATCCTGGAGACAAGGCAGAAGTAGAGGTTCTGCCAGTTTCTTTCTTTACAGCTTCTTCATCGTCCTCTTCCTCCACTGCTGGACAACACTCCCGGTGTGATCGAGGATAAGAGAACTTGTTAACTCCCTCCTCTTCAGCAACTCCCTCTTCCTCAGCTTTCTCCTCCCCTGGGTTCTTATCAGAACCTTGCAGCCTCCTTATCAGAAGGCTGGGAGACAGGGGAGCAGGTTGGCCATCTGCAAATCGACTTCCCTGCCCTCTAGGGACACTGGCTGCTTCTCGCTCACTATACATGTCATCATCATCATCCAAAAGTCCCCAGGCTTCAGGAAGGGAACTGCTGGTTTTCAGGCCCAGTGTCTCTCTGTTCTCTCCAGGGCCTCCACCTTCTTCAGCCTCCTCATCAGGGTGTCTGCCCCAAGGGGTATGGGGGGTTGCTAGAGGAGTCCTAGCTTCTCCCTCCAGGCCAGCTTCTACCAGAGCTGCTCCTTTTACTGCCTCCACCAGCCAGGGCTCTGGAGGTCCCAGGCCCCTCAGGCGGCTCCAGGCCCGGCTGAGGAGGCCCATCACTGGGGACAGGAGGAAGAAAGGGTGGGCATCCCTCCATGGGGTAGCCTGATGGGGTGCTTGGCCTGGGGCCATGTGTCTGGGCTGGAAAAGGGGGAGGAAAAAATAAAGTTTAGGGGCCATTTAGGGGATGGCATCCGGGCATGACTATGAGTCATAGCAACAGAAATAGTAACACGACCATTGTCAATAGCAGCGCACGAGTCCCAAATTCCTTTCTGATCTCAGTCACGCCCATCTCTGTCCCTTGGCTCTGTTCTCTCTCATCTCTCAATAGCCAGGAGTCTGAGCCCCTAGTTCTTCCTTAGATCCAAGGGTCCAAGCCCCCAGCCCCCTCTTTCTTCAGACGCAGAAGTCCCAGTCCCAAGAGCCAAGAACAAAAGTCTTTTGCTTGCTTCCCTTGGCGACAAAGTCATAGTCCCTCCCTAGCTCTCTCATCCTGCTGAAGATCGGCAGATCAAACCCTCACACCCTCCTCCCCTGCAGACTCAAACATTCTGACCTGACCCCCCACTTGCTAGATGATTCCTTCACCCGGACCCAAGAATCTGGCTTCCAGATCCCTCCTCCCTCAGGCTCAGGACTCCAGGCTCCCAACCCCTTCTCCCTCCTAAATCCAGGCCCCCAGCCCCGTGGGGACCCAGGCGTTCCGACCCCTTACTCACCGGTGGGGGGCTGCGCGTCACCCCGGGGGCAGGAGCGCCGGCTCGGTCTGCCAGAAGCGATCACAGGTCCTGACGGTTAGGAAGGCCAGCGCGTTCATCTCACCCTCAGACGTCGGGCTCCAGGGGACTCAGAGTATCTCCGGCTGCCTCAAGCGCAGTGGCGACAAGCGGGCGCGGGGTCCTGCAGCGTCTTGCATACGATCAACAACTGGGACGGGAACCAACACGATGAGCCAAGCGTAGGCCGCGGAGCTTTTATATTCTACAGCGCCCGGCGTGCTGACGTCACGGGGAGAGGCGGGGTTTCGAGACCACAACCCGAAGGGTGGGAAGTGAAAGACCGGACTTCTCGCGGAGATTCCAGCCTTTGTAACGTCACGGCGGAGTTTCCGAGCGTGACCACGCCCCACCAACAAGCGAACTGTCAATCAAATGCGTGGTCCCGCTTCAGCAGCGAGCCAGTTCTCTCTTAGCTGAGGACCAATGCCTTCCCACCCAAATTTATGTATTTATGTATTTATTTATTTATGTTAGTTAGTTATTTTGAGGCGAGTTTTGCTCTTGTTGCTCAGGCTGGAATGCAATGACGCGATCTCGGCTCACCGCAACCTCCGCCTCTGGAGTTCAATCTCCTGCCTCAGCATCCCGAGTAGCTGGGATTACAGGCATGTGCCACCACGCACGGCTAA
>NW_016828162.1:174184-181173 GCF_001698545.2 Rhinopithecus bieti
TCCCCTCCCCTCCCCTCCCCTCTTTCCCTCTTTCCTTCCTTCCTCCCTTCCCTTCCCTTCCCTTTCCTTTCTCTCTCTCTGCCTCTCTCTTTCTTTCTCTCTCTCTGTCTCTCTTTCTCTGTCTCTCTGTCTCTCTCTCTCTTTCTTTTTTCGAGACAGTGTCTCGCTCTGTCACCCAGGCTGGAGTGCAATGGTGTGATCTCGGCTCATTGCAACCTCCACCTCCCGGGTTCAAGCAATCCTCCTGCCTCAGCCTCCCGAGTAGTTGGGAGTACAGGAGCTTGCCACCACGCACAGCTAGAGTCTCCTATTTTCACATGCAATTGGTTTCCTTCCCGAGTGCGAGGGTGTCATTGTTCCCATTTCACAAATGGGGAAACAGGCTTGAAAATGAAACCACTTGACTAAGATAGTCACAGCAGGGTCCAGATTCCTTGCATATGAGAATGAAGATGTAAGCACTATGAGATCAGACACTTTGCTGGGCTCAGTGCTTTTAAAAAAATAATTAATTTAGGCCAGGTGCGGTGGCTCACGCCTGTAAACCCAGCACTTTGGGAAGCTGAGGCGGGCAGATCACGAGGTCGAGATTGAGACCATCCTGGCCAACATGGTGAAACCTTGTCTCTACTAAAAATAGAAAAATTAGGCCGGGTGCAGTGGTTCATGCCTGTAATCCCAGCACTTTGGGAGGCTGAGGCAGGCGGATCACAGGGTCAGGAGATGGAGACCATCTTGGCTAACCCGGTGAAACTCTGTCTCCACTAAAAATGCAAAAAAAAAAAAAAAATTAGCCGGGCGTGGTGGCGGGTGCCTGTAGTCCCAGCTACTTGGGAGGCTGAGGCAGGAGAATGGTGTGAACCCAGGAGTCGGAGCTTGCAGTGAGCCGACATCTTTCCACTGCACTCCAGCCTGGGCAACAGAGCAAGACTCGGTCTCAAAAGAAAAAAAAAATGAGTTGGGCGTGGTGACATGTGCCTGTAGTCCCAGCTACTCAGGAGGCTGAGGCAGGAGAATCACTTGAACCCACGTGGCGGAGGTTGTAGTGAGCCGAGATCGCGCCACTGCACTCCAGCCTGGCAACAGAGCGAGACTCTGTCTCAAAAAAAAAAAAAAAATTCATTTTCTAAATAGAGACAGGGTCTCGCTATGATGCCCAGGCTGGTCTTGAGCTCCTGGTCTCAAGCGATCCTCCTGCCTTGGTCTCCCAAAGTGCTGGGATTATAGGCATGAGCCATTGCGCCCGGCCAGGGCTCACTGCTTTCTTCTCAGTGACTGCAACAGACAGTGCCTGCACACAGTAGGTGCTCAACAGATGCATGGTGAATGGTGATTAAACCAAAAGCTTGGATTCCTTCCCGGTCCAGGCACAAGGCTCCACTCCTGGGTTTCATCTGCTTCAGACTTAGCCAATAGCTCTGCCTCCACAAATCGCAAGTCTGCCTGGGTGGCACTCTTCATGCGAGTGGGGGCGCTTCTACTACAAGTTCCAGGCCTGGGGTGACAGTTCCAGCCC
The DNA here is from genome assembly GCF_001698545.2 of Rhinopithecus bieti. NCBI lineage: Eukaryota > Metazoa > Chordata > Mammalia > Primates > Cercopithecidae > Rhinopithecus > Rhinopithecus bieti. Next base: position 175,701 of record NW_016828162.1, read on the forward strand.
CCAGCTCTCCTCCCCTACCTACGGATGCATAATCTTCTTCCTCAAAGTATACCAAGGAACCATGTCTGTCTCCTGAGGAAGTTGTCCTCAAGTCTAGAAGAGAATTCTCACCTGGATTTGAGGTGGAGGTTTGGAACTCTCCATTTCACCCTGCCCTAGTGGGACCATGGGCTTTTCTCCCTAGGGGACCTGGACAGTCCATCCCTGGCCCCTTCCAATCACAGCCATGTTTCCAGACCCCCAGCTCATTCACGACTCAGGAGTCCTGACTCCTAGCTCAGACCTTCTGGGGCACCCAGGAGTCTGGATCCCTAACTCGTTCCCTCCAGGGCTTTGGAAGTCTGAGTCCCCACCCCTTGCAAGACACAAACCTCCTCTGTTTAGGACACCAGTGGCCCAGGCTCCCAACCACAGCAGCAAACCCACGGGGGCTCTGGAGTGCAGGCCTCAGGTCCAACTCTCCAAACACTGAGAAGCCCCAACCTTGGTCCTTAGGGGACCTAGGAATTGGGGGACCCAAGCCCCTCCCCTCAGCTGTGGGGGCAGCTGAGCCAGGGGTCAGGCTGTAGTGGGGAGGCCAGAAGGGGCGGGGACAGCCGGGATTGGGAGGGGAGGACAGCAGCGTGGGCGGCTGGCAGAGGCAGGGAAAGACCAGCAGAGAGGAAAGAGAAACTGGGAGAGGGAGGAAGGGAGAAAGTGAGAAGGGAAATCGGAAAGAGAAAGGGGAGGAAACGGCAGACGTGGAGAGTCAGAGAGAGAGACAGAAAGAGGAAGAGACTGAGTGTGAACGAGAGAGGACACAGGATGACACACAGAGAGAGAGAGAGCGCGAATGAGATAGAGACTTAAAGAAGAGACCCTGGGAGTCTGTCAATAAAAGATTTGGACAGAAACAGAAAGACTGGAGAGAGAGATAGAGGGTGAGAATGAGTGAGAGAGACACTGGAAGAGACAGAGATCAGAGAGAGGAGAGACACAGAAAGTGAGACTGGGGAAAGAGAGAGTGTAAAACGGAGAGAGAGAGAGAGAGAGAGAGAGAGAGCATAAGAGACGGGGAGACAAAGAGACAAAACGTGAGCAGGTGAGGAGAGAGATTGAGAACTATGAGAGACAGCAGCTAAGAGACAAAGGAGGCGGGAGACTGCCTGGGTGCTGCAGCACCCACACCGTCCTCTTGCCCCCTGTCATTGGGACCCTAGAGCTGGGTAAGTTCCCTGGCTGAGCTGGGAGGGGCTCTCTGGGTGCACATTCCTGCTGCTGCAGGGCTTGGCTTGGGGAGTTGGCAGGGATGCTTTGGGGGTGCATGTGGGAGGGCAGGAGACAGGTAGCCTGGGGCAGCAGGAAGGAGGCAGGGAATGGGGGGTCCTTAAGCTCAGAGAGGGTCAAATTCCTGGCCTGAGTGCAGTGGGGAGGAATAAAGGATTCCCTATTCTCTGGCCTGGGCTGCAGACAGCTGCCCCCTCCTGCAGCTGCCAGGGCCGCCTACCTCTCTTGGCACCACTCTTGGTATGTGGTCACGGGCCATGGCCTCCCCCAGCCCCTCAGTCCCGAAACAACAGGCTCTTTCTCTGCAGCCTCCTCAGACCTCCAAGCCCCTGACCCCATCTCTGTCCCGCACCCGTCACTGCGGAGACACAGCCCCTTTCTTTCTCTCCCCAGCCCTTAATGGAGGGGAGCCGACCTCGCAGCAGCCTGAGCCTGGCCAGCAGCGCCTCCACCATCTCCTCACTCAGCAGCCTGAGCCCCAAGGTTTGAGCTTCCTGGCGGGGATGGGGAGGAAGGTGGGGCTCTGGGCCACCCATCCCTCTGTTTCCCCAAGGACTCTGGTTGTTAAGGACAAGGATCCTTAGCAACGGGGTCTGCCAGACATCGTAAGGTCCCAAATTGCCTATCAGCCGCAGCTAGGAATTCAGAGGCACTCCCAGCTCTGTCCCCACCCTTTGTATTTCCCTAATTCTAAACCAGAGTAACAACCTCCCTTGACCCTGGTTGCTAAGATAAAGCCGCTCCCCAGCCATGAGGCCCCTCGAGTTCTCAGAAGTAGTGGGCTGCTCTTGATTAGTGCTAGAACTTGCTGTCCTATCTCTTGCCATCCAGTCTATCCACTAATGAAATCCTATAAGGAAAGACCCTTCTCTGACAGTAAGACCCAAGGGGCCCCCAGATACTTGCATCCCAAATTGGCATCCCGGCCAAAAGCTTAGGGAGACATTCATTTCTTTTTCCTCCTGCCGTTCCACACATGTCCTTTCCTGTGTTCGGAGCCCAGAGATCTGACTCAGCCTGGGTCAGTACCACCGCTTCCCAGGAAGGGCATATTGTGGGGACCTGGCTAAGGATGCCTGAGATATCTGTGGGCATCGGGAGACAAGGCTCCATCCGGGCAGGATGGAGGGGTTTGAGGCGTCCTCTCCTTGGACTTGGTTGCTAAGGGGTGTGACCGCAGGGCACCAGGGCATCCTTTGATTCACCGAGGACTCAGCGTGAGCGTTCCCCCTGATTATGGGGACCTCCCAGCCCATAGTCCCAGTTCAGATCCCAAAAGCCCCTACTACAGCTCTAGCCAAGGGTATCTGCTTCTTGGCAGTGGACCCTGGATCAAGAAATTGCTTCCCTACAGCCTCTTCCTTGCCTCTGAACACCTCCCTCCGCCCATCAAAAAGAGAGTCTCGGCCCGACACAGTGGCTCATGCCTGTAATCCCAGCACTTTAAGAGTCTGAGGCGGGTGGATCACCTGAGATCAGGAGTTCGAGACCAGCCTGACCAACATGGCGAAACCCTGTCTCTAGTAAAAATACAAAAATTAGCCAGGCGTGGTGGCACGTGCCTGTAATCTCAGCTACTTGGGAGGCTGAGGCAGGAGAATCACTTGAACCTGAGTGGTGGAGGTTGCAGTGAGCCAAGATTGCACCATTGCACTCCAGCCTGGTGACAGAGCGAGACTCTGCCTCAAAAGAAAAAAAAAAAAAAAAAGAGTTTCTCCCAGTCTGGGCAACAAAGTGAGACCCCTCCTCTACAAAAGTCAAAAAATTAGCTGGGCATGGTGGTATGTGCCTGTGGTCCCAGCTATATGGGAGGCTGAGGCTGGAGGATCACCTGAGTCCAGGAGGTAAAGGTTGCAGTGTTTAGGCCACTGCACTCCAAAGACGCTATCTCAAAAAAAAAGAGTCTCTTAACTCTGCAATAAGAACACCTCCCAATTCTGGTCTCCAACCTCAGCCCCCACCTTGACCCTTCTCTTTCTTTCTTTCTTTCTTTTTTTTTTTTGAGACGGAGTCTCGCTCTGTCTCCCAGGCTGGAGTGCAGTGGCACGATCTCCGCTCACTGCAAGCTCCGCCTCCCGGGTTCACGCCATTCTCCTGCCTCAGCCTCCTGAGTAGCTGGGGCTACAGGCGCCTGCCACCATGCCTGGCTAACTTTTTTGTATTTTTAGTAGAGACGGGGTTTCACCATGTTAGCCAGGATGGTCTCGATCTCCTGACCTCGTGATCTGCCTGTCTCGGCCTCCCAAAGTGTTGGGATTACAGGCGTGAGCCACTGTGCCCGGACTTACTTTTTTTTTTTTTTTAAGACAGAGTCTTGCTCTGTCACCAAGGCTGGAGTACAGTGGAACAATCTCAGCTCACTGCAACCTCTGCTTCCTGTGTTCAAGAGATTCTTATGCCTCGGCCTCCCGAGTAGCTGGGACTATGAGCACATGCCACCGTGCCTGGCTAATTTTCATATTTTTAGTAGAAACGGGGTTTCACCATGTTGGCCAGGCTGGTCTCGAACTCCTGGCCTCATGTGATCCTCCCACCTCAGCCCCTCAAAGTGCTGGGATTACAGGCGTGAGTCACTGCGCCCGGCTGGTCCTTGACCCATTTCTCAGGGCAGCGAAGCGAGAGCCTGCGGTTGCCTGTGTCCACCCTCATCCCCTCCCGGGACCATCATAGGCTCTCCGTGTTCACTTCTGTCCCCTTCTTTCCTCAGAAGCCCACCCGGGCAGTAAACAAGGTCCATGCCTTTGGGAAGAGAGGCAATGCGCTCAGGAGGGATCCCAACCTTCCCGTGCACATCCGAGGCTGGCTTCATAAGCAGGTGGGGTCAGTAGGAGAAGGAAAAGGACACTGGAGTCTGTGCCCCTGGCTGTCCTGTCTCTCACCTTCCAAGTCCCCAAATAGGCTTTCTTTTTCCTACTGTCACTGCCCCTCTCCTTACTCCGTCATTGTTTGTTTGTTTGTTTTGACAGTCTCTTTCTGTCACCCAGGCTGGAGGGCAATGGTGTGATCTCGGCTTAACGCAACTTCTGGCCTCCAGTTCAAGTGATTCTCATGCCTCAGCCTCCTGAGTAGCTGGGCTTACAGGCGTGCACCACCATGCCTAGCTAATATTTGTATTTTCGGTAGAGATGGGGTTTTACCATGTTGGCCAGGGTGGTCTCAAACTCCTGACCTCAAGTGATCCGCCCGCCTCAGCTCCCTAAAATGCTGGGATTAGAGGCGTGAGCCACCACGCCTGGCCCATTCATTCATTCTTTCTTGACTACTTCTTGAACACTTACAGTGTTCTCAATCCCAGAGCACACACCATGCAAATAACACAAACAAGTATTTATAGTACATTCCAGATCAGGTGGAACATGGGTGGATAATAAATTAGTAAATAAATAAATGAACTTGATCATTTCAGAGGAAGGGCTATGAAGAAGTAACATAGAAGCCAGGTTCAGTGGCGTAATCCCAGCATTTTGGGAGGCCAAGGCGGGAAGATTGTGTGAGCTTAGGAGTTCTAGACCAGCCTGGGCAACATGAAGAAACCTCATCTCTACAAAAAATACACACACACACACACACAAAAAAAAAAAAAAACAAAAAAAAACCTAGCTGAGTGTGGTGGTGTGCGCCTATAGTCCCAGCTACTGGGGAGGCTAAGGCAGTAGGATTGCTGAAGCCCAGGAAGCTGAGGCTGCAGTGAACTGTGTTCATGTCACTGCATGCCAGCCTGGGCGACAAGTCCCGTCTACTCAGGAGGCTGAGGCAGGAGAATGGCGTGAACCTGGGAGGCGGAGCTTGCAGTTAGCCGAGATCGCACCACTGCACTCCAGCCTGGGCGACAAAGCGAAGACTCCGTCTCAAGACAAAAAACAAAAAAAACAACCTAAATTATCCAGCATCATGGCGGGCACCTGTAGTCCTAGCTACTCAGGAGGCTGAGCCGGGAGAATCGCTTGAACTCGGGAGGCAGAGATTGCAGTCAGCCAAGATTGTGCCATTGCACCCCAGCCTGGGTGACAGAGCGAGACTCCATCTCAAAAACAAACAAACAAACAAACAGTAAGTGATGGAAAGGAATTTGAAACTTAATTCTAAGTGTTCTTTTTATTTTTTATTTTATTTTTTTTTTTATTTTTTTTATTTTTTTGAGACGGAGTCTCGCTCTGTCGCCCCGGCTGGAGTGCAGTGGCCGGATCTCAGCTCACCGCAAGCTCCG
>NW_016828162.1:181271-188825 GCF_001698545.2 Rhinopithecus bieti
TTTTTTTTATTTTTTTGAGACGGAGTCTCGCTCTGTCGCCCCGGCTGGAGTGCAGTGGCCGGATCTCAGCTCACCGCAAGCTCCGCCTCCCGGGTTTACACCATTCTCCTGCCTCAGCCTCCCGAGTAGCTGGGACTACAGGCGCCCGGCACCTCGCCCTGCTAGTTTTTTTTTTTTTGTATTTTTTAGTAGAGACAGGGTTTCACTGTTAGCCAGGATGGTCTCGATCTCCTGACCTCGTGATCCGCCCGTCTCGGCCTCCCAAAGTGCTGGGATTACAGGCTTGAGCCACCGCGCCCAGCCAATTCTAAGTGTTCTTAATTCTCTGTTTTGGAAAGGGGACTAATGTGATCTGACGTATAATTTTAAAAGATCATGCGGGCTTCTATGGGAATGGGTTGAGGAGAAGAGGCACACGAGGTCGGAGATAGTAGAGTGGTTCAAGCAGAGGCGATGTGGAGATGCTGAATTTGGGTCATGGCTCAGTGCCACCTTCCTGGCCTCTCTGTGTCTCAGGCTCCAGAATAATTGGACTAAGTCTCTGTAGCTAAAGTCTCTGCCTATATGTGATCCATGTCTCATCCAAACCTCCCTAAAACTTCTCAATCTCCAACGGATAGATGAGAAAACATGAGGGTGGATTCAAGGGGGAAGTGGCTTGTTCCAGAGCATAGTTTGAAAGTGGGGGAGGCCAGACGCAGTGGCTCATGCCTGTAATCCCGGCACTTTGGGAGGCCGAGGTGGGTGGATCATTTGAGGTCAGGAGTCCAAGACCAGCCTGGTCAACATAGTGAAATCTTGTCTCTACTAAAAATACAAAAATTAGCTGGGTGTGGTGGTGTGTGCCCGTAATCTCAGCTACTCGGGAGGCTGAGGCAGGAGAATCATTTGAACCTGGGAGGCAGAGGTTGCCATGAGCCAACATCATGCCACTGCACTCCAGCTTGAGCTACAGAGCAAGACTCTGTCTTAAAAAAAATAATAAAAGAAAAAGAAAGAGAGAGAGAAAAGAAAAGAAAGCAAGGGAGTCCGGAATCTATGTCAGCACAACCACCACACTTGTAATAGAAGTAGGGCTTCTATTCTATTCTATTATGTTCAGAGGGTTTCCAGCTCTCTTTCTTATCCACTCCATCGCCCTAAACATTTGTCTCTGTGTCTCTGTCTCTTCTCTCTCTCTGGGTCTTTCTCCTGTGCCTCCACCCCACTCCCAGGCTCAAGTGATCCTCCCTCCTCAGCCTCCCGAGTAGCTGGGACTACAGGCATGCGCCACAACATCCGGCTAATTTTTGTTTTTTTAGTAGAGACGGGGTTTCGCCATGTTACCCAAGCTGGTCTCAAACTCCTGGAATCAAGTGATCCGCCCGCCTTGGCCTCTCAAAGTGCTGGGATTACAGGCGTGAGCCATTGTGCCCAGCCTCACCCCACTCCCTTGATCCCTGCTCTATGTCTCTGTTCTTCTCTCTCCAAATTTCTTTCTCTCTCTGGCTCTCTGTCCCCATCGTCACTGCCTTCATCTCTTTTTTCTGTTTCCCTTTACTCAAGCCCCTCCTCCCATCTCTCTCCCCAGGACAGCTCGGGGCTCCGTCTCTGGAAACGCCGCTGGTTCGTCCTCTCCGGCCATTGCCTCTTTTATTACAAGGGTCAGTGGCTGGCTGGCTTGGGGTGGGAGGGCCCCCCCACCTGCCCTTCTCTCTAGCGTCTTGGCCTCCTGATCCCTGTGTGATCCTTGACCCCAGCCCCTCTTTGCAGACAGCCGCGAGGAGAGTGTCCTGGGCAGTGTCCTGCTCCCCAGCTACAATATTAGGCCAGATGGGCCGGGAGCCCCCCGAGGGCGGCGCTTCACCTTCACCGTGAGTCCGTCCATCCGTGTTGTGCACCAGGCAATGGGAACTGGAGATGAGGGCGGGTAGATATCTGCTGAGGAAACTCCAAGTCCTAACAAGCACTGGAGTATCCATTACTGGAGATAAAAGGTCTTGACAAGCGTCAATTGCATCCTCCTTTGATTTTGTTTTGGTTTGTTTTTTTCTGTTTTGTTGTTTTTTGAGACAGTCTCACTCTGTCACCCAGGCTGGAGTGCAGTGGTGCGATCTCGGCTCACTGCAACCTCCGCCTCCTGGGTTCAGGGGATTCTCCTGTCTCAGCCTCTGGAGTAGATGTGATTACATACAGGTGCACGCCACCATGCCCGGCTAATTTTTTTGTATTGTTAGTAGAGATGGGGTTTCGCCATACTGGCCAGGCTGGTCTCAAACTCCTGACCTCAGTTGATCCGCCCACCTCAGCCTCCCAAAATGCAGGGATTACAGGTGTGAGCCACCACGCCTGGCCAGTTCTTTTCTCTCTTTTCTTTTCTGTTCTTTTTTCTTTTCTTTTCTCTCTGTCTCTCTTTCTTTCTTTCTCTCTTTCTTTCTCTTTCTCTCTTTCTCTCCCTTCGCTTCCCTCTTTTCCTCTTTACTTTCTTTCTTGACGGTCTTGCTCTGTTACCCAGGCTGGCGTGCAGTGACGCAAAGTGCAGTCTTCCCGCCTCAGTCTCCCGGGTAGCTGGGACTACGGGTGCGCTCCACAACGTCCGGCTAATTTTTTGATTTTTTTGTAGAGACGGGGTCGAAAGGAGGTGGCGGGTGTGGGGGGGTCTCATTATGTTGCCCAGGCTGGTCTCAAACGATCCTCCCGCATCGGCCTCCCAAAGCACTGGGTTTATGGGAGTGAGCCACCGGCCCGGCCTGTCCTCCTTTTTACAAGGCCGGGGAGTCCGGATTCCAAGCCTTCTCTTCCCGCAGGCAGAGCACCCGGGCATGAGGACCTACGTTTTGGCCGCTGACACGTTAGAAGACCTGCGGGGCTGGCTACGAGCGCTGGGCCGGGCCTCCCGTGCGGAGGGGGACGACTGGTGAGTAGAGGTCCAAGCCATGCTCCTGACCCTCCAGCCTGAGTCAGTCTAATCACCCCAACTTCTCCCCTTTGGGGCCCTGCCCCCTTGAGTGTCCAGTCACTGGTCTTCTAGTTAGGCGCCTCGTCTTCTAGGCCCCACCTCCAGGGAACTTTTCCAATCAGCAAAAGTCTTTCTCCCTTAAGCTCCGCCCACCACAGTGTCCGTCCCCGCCCACCCCAGCTGACCCTTCAATCACGCCCTCAGCTCTGCCCCAGGAATGATCAATGTTCCACACTCTCGGATTGGCTCCTTCTGAAGTCCCCTGAGCTGCCACCTAAACAATGGCAGGTAAAAGATAGTGTCAGGTTTTTAAACAAAATGTCGGACTATCTCTTAAGCTCTGACGTGGCTTGCGCCAATTATCAGGCTGGAAACTGGACTACCTGGCTGAGTCTATCCCATATTCCGGGGCATTGGTTCCAGCAACCTGGATAGACGTTGTGGCCTGGCGCACAGGTCATTCCACATTGGAGGCCTCAGTTTCCCCGTCTGAAGAAGGGGACGATGATTTATAGTGCACAGCTTTCCTTTTTTGGGTGCATCCTTGTGTTCTTACCTGTGACAAGAGAATAGGGCTGTTATGAAGTTCGAAGGAGTGATATCTTATCTGTGTCCACTCGCTAGTGGGCAAACCAGGTCACCCGCACGACCCCAGCCCGGGGAGGGCCCTGGCAGCCCCGGTGGTCCCCCGGAGGTGAGCAGCGGGGAAGAGGGGCGCATCTCGGAATCACCGGAAGTGACTCGACTCTTCAGAGGTCGTGGTAGACCCAGGCTGCTCACGCCCAGCCCCACAATTGAGCTCCAGTCTGGACTCCAGATGCGGAGGGCGAGGAGCCCCGAGTGAGTAGGGAGGACACAGGTGGGGGCGTGGCCTAAGTGAAGGGCGGGGCCGGAAACTGGTTGGGGGCGGGTCTTAGCGCTTTCTGCCTGACTGTGTGACTTGCTGGGGCTCCCGAGCGGGGGTCACAGCCTGTCGGGGAGGACTGGAGGGGAAGATGCCACAAAGCGTACATTACTGAGAATTTGGACAGTAGAGGAGGATTCTAACCCAGAAGGACAGTAAGACACAGTGAAGTGAGACATGTCCTTGAGGCTGACTTTAATGGGTAAGGAGGTGGATGGAGAGGGCTCTAGTTGACTCAGTTCCCCGATTCTCTCCTTCCCACAGCCTGTTCACCCCCCTCTCTCGCCCTCCCTCGCCTCTGAGCCTCCCCCGTCCCCGTTCAGCTCCTGCCCGGCGACCCCCTGCCCCTTCAGGAGACACAGCACCCCCTGCCCGACCTCACACCCCGCTGAGTCGCATTGATGTCCGACCTCCTCTGGATTGGGGCCCCCAACGCCAGACCTTCTCCCGACCCCCCACTCCCCGCCGAGGACCTCCCTCTGAGGCTGGGGGAGGAAAGCCCCCCAGGAGTCCCCAGCACTGGAGTCAGGAGCCCAGAACACAGGTGAGCAGAGAGGTGAGAAGGAGGGGACTACATCTCCCATAAGGCCACAGGGCAGTCTTTCCGTATTCTCAAGGCCATTGCTCCCTGGGTGTCATGGGTATTGTAGTCCGTAATGATCTCAGCTGGGCTCAGGTGAGAGAGAGCTTGAACCGTGTTTCCTATCAGGCACCTGGGCTGTCTTTCTAGGCTGGTCTGCGGCCATTGCTTTTTTTTTTTTTTCTTTGAGATGGAGTCTTGCTCTGTCGCCAAGATTAGAGGTCTGTGGCACGATCTCGATTCACTACAACCTCCGTCTCCTGGGTTCAAGCGATTCTCCTGCTTCAGCCTCCCAAGTAGCTGGGATTACAGGCACCCGCCACCACGTCCGGCTGATTTTTGTATTTTTAGTAGAGACGAGATTTCCTCATGTTGACCAAGCTGGTCTCGAACTCCTGACTTCGGGTGATCCGCCAACCTCAGCCTCCCAAAGTACTGGGATTACAGGTGTGAGCCACCGCGCCTGGCCCAGCCATTGCTCTTTGAGCATCATGGGGATTGTAGTTCTGGATACTTTGTGCCAAGACAGTGCAGTGAGAGGTTTGCATCTCCCTTGTGTCCCCAGTTCACCTTGCCAGTTGGTTGCCTGCTGTTTTGTCTGAGCATAATGGGACTGTAGCTCAGAATATCCATAGCTGACTGCAAGTCTGAGAGTGAGAGCAGCAAATTCTGTCATCCCGTGGGGCTGTTTTGCCAGACTGGTGCATTTATTATCACCCTCTGTGTCCCCACAGTGGCACACAGCCGGAGAGCAGGTAGTTGAGGAAGTTGAGAGGGCCCAGTTCTGAACCTCAAAATATCTCCTAAAGCACTTCAATTATGGACACGCCCACTCTACTATTCGTCACTAAGACATGCCGATTTCTAAACATCTCCATTTCAACATTCCTCCCAGGCACCCTCTGGCTCCTCCACTTATCTCCAGCTCCCCCCGCGGCCCCCTGGGACCCGGGCCTCCATGGTTTTATTGGTAGGTATCCTGGAGTACCCCAAATCTACCGGAGCCCCCTCCTTTCCTTTCTTCTCTATGAGGAATGTCATCTCCTGGCCTAGGGTGCCTAGAGAACTATAGATATTTCAAAGCCCCTGGGTAGGTATTAGATTCCTGTGGTTGCTGTAACAAAGTGCATGGCTGAAAACAACAGAAATGGATTCTCTTGTGGTTCTGGAGGCCAGAGGCCTGGAGTCAAGGGATCAGCAGGGCTTTACTCCCACTGATGGCTCTAGGGAGGAGCTTTTATTGACTCTCTCTTAGCTTTAGGTGGTTGCCAGCAATTCCTGGGGTTCTGTGACTTTTTCTGCGGCTACATCTTTGCCTCAATCATCCCATGGCGATCTTCCCTTGTGTTTTTGTTGCTGTCCATCTCCTCCTATTAGGACACCCCTATGACATCATTGTAACTTAACTTACATCCGCAAAAACCTCTTTCATTCTCTTTTTCTCTCCCTTCCTTTCTTCCTTCCTTCCTTCCCTCCTTCCTTCCTTTCTTTCTCTCTCTCTTTCTTTCTTTCCTTTCTTTCACTCTTTCTTTTCTTTCCTTCCTCCCACCCTCCATCTATCTTTCTTTCTCTTTTCCTTCCTTCCTTCTTTCTTCCTTTCTTTCCCTTCTTTCTCTCTTTCTTTTTCTTTCTTTTCCTTCCTTCCTCCCTCCATCCATCTTTCTTTCTTTTCTTTCTTTTCTTTTCTTTTCTTTTCTTTCTTTCTTTCTTTCTTTCTTTCTTTCTTTCTTTCTTTCTTTCTTTCTTTCTTTCTTTCTTTTTCTTTCTTTTTCTTCCTTCCTTCCTTCCTTCCTTCCTTCCTTCCTTCCTTCCTTCCTTCCTTCCTTCCTTCCTTCCTCCGTTCCTTCCTTCTTCCTTTCTTTCCCTTCTCTCTCTCTCTCTCTTTTCCTTCCTTCCTCCCTCCCTCCATCTTTCTCTCTTTCTTTTTTTTTTTTTTTTGAGACGGAGTCTTGCTCTGTCACGAGGCTGGAGTGCAGAGTCGCAATCTCGGCTCACTGCAACCTCTGCCTCCCGGGTTCAAGTGATTCTCCTGCCTCAGCCTCCTGAGTAGCTGGGATTACAGGCAGGCGCCACCACACACAGCTAATTTTTGTATTTTTAGTAGAGACGGGGTTTCACCTTGTTGGCCAGGATGGTCTCAATCTCCTGACCTCGTGATCCACCCTCCTCGGCAAGTGCTGGGATTACAGGTGTGAGTCACCGTGCCCAGACTCTCTCTCTCTTTCTTTTTTTCTTTCTTTTTCTTTTTTTTTTTTTGAGATGGAGTCTCACAGTGTCGCCCAGGCTGGAGTGCAGTGGCACAATCACTGCTCACTGCAAGCTCTGCCTTCCGGGTTCACACCATTCTCCTACCTCAGTCTCCAGAGTAGCTGGGACTACAGGTGCCCGCCACCGCACCCGGCTAATTTTTTTGTCTTTTTAGTAGAGACAGGGTTTCACCGTGTTAGCCAGGATGGTCTTCATCTCCTGACCTCGTGATCCGCCCACCTAGGCCTCCCAAAGTGCTGGGATTACAGGCGTGAGCCAATGCGCCCGGCCCTTTTTCTACTTTTTGTAGAGACAGGGTTTCGCCATGTTACCCAGGCTGTTTGTTTGTTTGTTTGTTTTTTGAGACGGAGTCTCGCTCTGTCGCCCAGGCTGGAGTGCAGTGGCCGGATCTCAGCTCACTGCAAGCTCCGCCTCCCGGGTTCATGCCATTCTCCTGCCTCAGCCTCCTGAGTAGCTGGGACTACAGGTGCCCGCCACCACACCCGGCTAATTTTTTGTATTTTTCGGTAGAGACAGGGTTTCACCGTGTTAGCTGAAGGGGTGGCCTGCCCCTCCACACCTGTGGGTGTTTCTCGTTAGGTGGAATGAGAGACTTGAGAAAAGAAATGAGACACAGAGACAAAGTATAGAGAAAGAAACAGTTGGCCCAGGGGACCGGCGCTCAGCATACAGAGGACCCACGCTGGCACGGGTCTCTGACTTCCCTCAGTATTTATTGATCATTATCTTTACCATCTTAGAAAAAGGGAAGTGGCAGGATAATAGGATCATCGTAGGGAGAAGGTAAGTAAGACATATGAATTAAGATCTCTGTGACACAAGTTTAAGGAAAAGTGCTATGCCTTGATATGCATATGTAAACAT
>NW_016828162.1:190433-198567 GCF_001698545.2 Rhinopithecus bieti
AAAAAAAAAAAAAAAAAAAAAAAGCCAGGCATGATGGTGCATGCCTATAATCCCAGCACTTTGGGAGGCTGAGGCAGGAGGATTGCTTGAGCCCAGGAGTTTGAGATCAGCCTGGGCAACATGGCAAAACCCCATCGCTACCAACAACAACAACAACAACAACAAAATTTTTAAAACTACAAAAATAAGCCGGGTATGGTGTGTGTGCCTGTGGTCCCAGCTACTCAGGAGACTGAAGTGGGAGGATTGCTTGAGCCCATGAGGTTGAGGCTGCAGCAAACCATGATCGCATGACCGCACTCCAGCCTGGGTGACAGAGCAAGACCTTATCTCTTAATAATTAAATAAATAGTGGGGTACCTATCAGTAGAAACAGGGCGTGGCTCAGCACTGAGTTACAATAATGACCAGCCTGTGCCCTCTGACCCCTGACTTTTCTCCCTGTCTTCAGCCGGGTCCTCCCCTGGAGTCAACTTTCCACCAAAGCTTGGAGACAGATGTAAGTTCTCACTGATCCAATCCTTCATGAGTTCCCAGAGTTGGGGAGAGAATGTTCTAGATGGTGGGAGGAGCGGCAGGGGAAGAGCCAGATCTGGACCATCAGTAGCTCCCGCTCTCCTTTCTCCAGACACTGCTGACCAAGTTGTGTGGGCAGGACCGGCTCCTGAGGAGGCTGCAGGAGGAGATAGACCAGAGGCAGGAGGAGAAGGTGCGAGGCCCTGAACAGAGGATGGGGTGCCTGGACTCTCTGCCTGTCCTGAGCCCTTCCTGACTGTGGAATTCAGGATGCTGACTGGACGTCCGGGACGTGAGAGGACACCTTTTCTTTTTTCTTGGGACTAGGCATGGCTTCCAAAGTCTAACCACCCTCTCTCTTGGTGCAGGAGCAACTAGAAGCAGCTCTGGAGTTGACCCGGCAGCAGCTGGGCCAAGCCACCAGGGAGGCTGGGGCTCCCGGGAGGGCCTGGGGTCGCCAGCGCCTCCTGCAGGACCGGCTGGTCAGTGTGAGGGCAACCCTCTGTCACTTGACTCAGGTGAGCACCTGGGAAGGGGCCGGCCCTCCTAGGAGGCCCCAGGAGTATGCAAGTGGTTATGAAGGGGACCTGCCGCAGAGGGCTCATAGGAAGATCGTTCTTCAGAAGTCTACACTCCAAATTTTATTATTTTTCTCTCTCCTCATTGTCTTGTAACCCCTCTATTTTTTTTTTTTTTTTTTTTTTTGAGACGGAGTCTTGCTGTGTCGTCCAGGCTGGAGTGCAGTGGTGCCATTTCAGCTCACTGCAACCTCCGCCTCCCGGGTTCAAGCAATTCTTCCACCTCAGCCTCCCGAGTAACTGGGATTACAGGCACGTGCCACCACACCCAGCTAATTTTTGTATTTTTAGTAGAAATGGGGTTTGGCCATGTTGGTCAGGCTGTTCTCGAACTGCTAACCTCAGGTGATCAGCCTACCTCAGCCTCCCAAAGTGCTGGGATTACAGGCATGAGCCACACTGTGCCCGGCCTTAAGTAACTCTGAGAATTATGATATGTGATATGTGTAAATGAATGAATGAATGAATATTTAACACTTCAGGTACTTGGCACATGGTAAGCAATACTTAAGTGTCAGTTACAACTATTATCTGCAAAATGGAGACAATAATAGTAACTACCTCATAGGAATTAAATGAGAGCTGGGAACGGTGCCTAGCCCATGGTCAATGCCCAGTAAGTGTTAGCTGATACTATCATTGTTATTGTTGGTATTGGCAAGGAAATCCCTGCTGCCACAACAAGGTGAGTGGTGCTGTGGTTATTATTTTCTTTTTGAGACGGATTCTTGCTCTGTTACTCAGGCTGGAGTGCAGCGCCCGGATCCAGGCTCACTGCAACCTCTGTCTCCTGGTCCAAGTGATTCTCCTGCCTCAGCCTCCCGAGTACCTGGGACTACAGGCCCTCACTCCCGGCTAATTTTTGTATTTTTAGTAGAGATGGGGTTTCGCCATGTTGGCCAGGCTGGTCTCGAACTCCTGACCTCAAGTGATCTGCCCGCCTTGGCCTCCCAAAGTGCTGGGATTACGGAAGTGAGCCACGGCTCCTGGTCTGGTGCTGTGCAGTCTTTTGACTGTCTAATGAATTCATTAGATCTGTAGACTCTGCTACCTAGGAGAGTGCAGAAGTAATCCTGGGGATTCAGGGAATGCTGTTATTTGTCTATACTAACAGTGCACTGGAATTGCAGGTTCCATAGAGACTTTGGGGTTCCCAGTAGTCCAAGCAAAGAGGCCCATGGGAATTGTAGTCCATATGACTGCAGGGCTCCAGGGACCAAGCTCCCTTACCTCCTACTTAGCTGACAAATGATGGGGTAGGGAAGGACCTGGTGGCAGAGGGAGCTAACCTGTGTCTCCCCCTTTATGCAACCTGAGGAGCGAGAGAGGGTTTGGGACATATACAGTGGCCTGGAGCAGGAGCTGGGCACCTTAAGAGAGACGTTGGAGTACCTGCTGCACCTCGGTTCTCCCCAGGTAAATCCCTGCTTGGAGACCCCAAGACCCACCCCCAACTCCAAGTTCTGCCTGGAAATCCTTTCAGCATTTAATCTCCACCCACAGAATCGAGGCCCCCCTCAGTTCACCCTTACCCTGCTTTCTGTCCTTTCAATCTAAACCCCTTATTTTAGTTAAGACCATGCCTTTTAGGGTTTGTTTTTTTATTCTCTTATTTGCATTTTAATTAACCTTCAATTTTGATTGCTGTTTTCTCAAGCTGTTATTTAATTTCTGCTGTAAAGTTGTTTGTTTGTTTGTTTTTGACTTAGAGTCTCACTCTGTCACCCAGGCAGGAGTGCAGTAGCTCAATCTTGGTGCACTGCAACCTCCGCCTCCCAGGTTCAAGTTATTCTCCCACCTCAGCTGCCCAAGTGCTGGGACTACAGGAACATTCTAACCATCCGGCTACTTTTTATATTTTTAGTAGAGACATGTTGGTCAGGCTGATCTTGAACTCCTGACCTCAAGTGATCTACCTGCCTCGGCCTCCCAAAGTGCTGGGATTACAAGCATGAGCCACTGCGCCACGCCTAGTTTCTGCTGTAAAGTTGGCTATAATTTTACAACATTCCTTTTTTTTTTTTTCTTTGAAACGGAGTTTAACTCTTGTTGCCTGGGCTGGAGTGCAACGGCACAATCTCAGCTCACCGCAGCCTCCGCCTCCCGGGCTTAAGTGATTCACCCACCTCAGCCTCCCCAGTAACTGGGATTACAGGAGCCTGTCACTACACCTGGCTAATTTTGTATTTTTAGTAGAGACAGAGTTTCTCCATGTTAGTCAGGCTGGTCTTGAACTCCTGACCTCAGGTGATCCACCGCCTCGGCCTCCCAAAGTGCTGGGATTACAGGCGTCAGCCACCATGCCCAGCCTACAACATTCTTTTTAAAAAATGTATTGTGAGTACATAGCAGATGAATATATTTATGGAGTACATAAGGTATTTTGGTACAGGCATGCAATGTATAATAACCCCATCATGGAAAATGGGGTGTCCATCCCTTCAAGCATTTTCTTTTGTGTTACAAACAATCCATTATACTCTTTTTTTATTTTATTTTATTTTATTTTTTTGAGACAGAATCTTGCTCTGTTGCCCAGGCTGGAGTGCAATGGCACAATCTCAGCTCACGACAACCTCCACCTCCCAGGTTCAAGCGATTCTCCTTCCTCAGCCTCCCAAGTAGCTGGGATTACAGACATCCGCCACTACGCCCGGCTAATTTTTCTATTTTTGGTAGAGATGGGGTTTCACCATGTTGGTCAGGCTGGTCTTGAACTCCTGACCTCAGGTGATCCGCCCGCCTCGGTCTCCCAAAGTGCGGGAATTACCTGCGTGAGCCACTGTGCCTGCCCTACTATTTTATTTTTATTTTATTTATTTTATTATAGTTTCTGAGATGGAGTCTTGCTCTGTTGCGCAAGCTGGAGTGCAACGGCGCAATCTCAGCGCACCGCAACCTCCGCCTCCCAGGTTTAAGCAATTCTCCTGCCTCAGCCTCCTGAATAGCTGGGATTACAGGCATGCTCCATCATGCCTGGCTAATTTTGTAGTTTTAGTAGAGACAAGGTTTCTCCATGTTGGTCCAGCTGGTCTCGAACTCACAACCTCAGGTGATACACCGGCCTTGGCCTCCCAAAGTGCTGAGATTATAGGCATGAGCCACCGCACCCAGCCCTTCTTTTATTTTTTATTTTAACTTATTTATTTTGAGATGGAGTCTTGCTCTGTCGCCAGGCTGGAGTGCAGTGACACAATCTCAACTCACTGCAACCTCCGCCTCCCAGATTCAAGCAATTCTCCTGCCTCAGCCTCCCAAGTAGCTGAGACTGCAGGTGTGCGCCACCATGCTCAGCTAATTTTTGTATTTTTAGCAGAGACGGGGTTTCACCATGTTGGGCAGGATGGTCTAGATCTCTTGACTTCATGATCTGCCTGCCTCAGCCTCCCAAAGTGCTGGGATTACAGGCGTGAGCCACTGCGCCTTGCCAATGCCTTTCGTTTTAATACCTACTTTTGGCCACCCTCTATTTGTTTATTTATTTATTTATTTTATTTATTTATTTATGAGACGGAGTCTCGCTGTGTTGCCCAGGCTGGAGTGCAGTGGTGCAATCTCGGCTCACTGCAACCTCCTCTTCCTGGGTTCAAACAATTCTCCTGCCTCAACTTCCTGAGTAGCTGGGACTACAGGTGCCCGCCACCACGCCTGGCTAATTTTTGTATTTTTAGTAGAGATGGGGTTTCACTATGTTGGTTAGGCTTGTCTTGAACTCCTGACCTTCTGATGTGCCCGCCTCGGCCTCCCAAAGTGCTGGGATTACAGGCATGAGCCACCGCGCCTGGCCAATGCCTTTCGTTTTAATACCTACTTTCCGATCCAGAGCTGCTCTCTCCCCTGGTTCTCAATCTCTCCTTTTGTTGAAGTCATTCTCTCACTAGCAAAGATCCAACCCTCAGCCTTTCTTCCATCTTATAAGTTCATTTCTTGCATCCCGCATCCTGACTTTTGCTGTTAAATTTATCCTCTGGAGTTACAGTTCTAAACCCTTTCCCTTAGTGCAAGCTCTGCTCCTAAAATATAAACCTCATTGCTTAGCCTCAGACGTGCTTCTTCACTCTAAGTCTAGCCATCAAGTTATAAATCATGTATCTTTAAAAACACTGACACAGGCCGGGCACGGTGGCTCAAGCCTGTAATCCCAGCACTTTGGGAGGCCAAGGCGGGCGGATCACGAGATCAGGAGATCGAGACCATCCTGGCTAACATGGTGAAACCCCATATCTACTAAAAAATACAAAAAAACTAGCCAGGCGAGGTGGCGGGCACCTGTAGTCCCAGCTACTCGGGAGGCTGGGGCAGGAGATCCGGCCACTGCACTCCAGCCTGGGCGACAAAGTGAGACTCCGTCTCAAAAAAAAAAAAAAAACATTGACATGGCCGGGCATGTTGGCTCACGTCTGTAGTCCCAGCACTTTGAGAGGCCAAGGCAGATGGATCACTTGAGGTCAGGAGTTCGAGACCAACCTGACGAACATGGTGAAACCCTGTCTCTACTAAAAATACAAAAATTTGCTGTGTGTGCTGGTGCACGCCTGTCGTCCCAGCTATTCAGGAGGCTGAGGCACGAGAGAATCGCTTGAACCTGGGAGGGAGAGGTTGCAGTAAGCCTAGATCACATGCCACTGCACCACTGCACTCCAGCCTGGGCGACAGAGGGAGACTTGGTCTCAAAAAGAAAAGAAAAAAAAAAAAAAAAGGTCGGGCGCGTTGGCTCACGCCTGTAATCCTAACACTTTGGGAGGCTAGAGGTGGGCGGATTGCCTGAATTCAGGAGTTCGAGACCAACCTGAGCAACACAGTGAAACCCCGTCTCTACTAAAATACAAAAAATTAGCTGGGCGTGGTGGCGTGCATCTGTAGTCCCAGCTACTTGGGAGACTGAGGCAGGAGAATTGCTTGAACTTGGGAGGCGGAGGTTTCAGTGAGCCAAGATCGCACCATTACACTCCAGCCTAGGTGACGGAGTGAGACTCTGTCTCAAAACAAAAAACAAAGAAACAATAACAAAAAAACAAAAACAGAATCAACACCTAAGCAGGGCATGGTGGCATGGGCCTGTGGTCCCAGCTACTCGGGAGGTTGAGGTGGAAGGATTGTTTGAGCCCAGGAGTTTGAGTGTATAAAGAGCTATGATTGCACCACTGCACTCCAGCCTGGGTTACAGAAAAAGGCCCTGTCTCTCTTTTTTTTTTTTTGAGACGGAGTCTTGCTCTCTGCCCCAGGCTGGAGTGCAGTGGCTCGATCTTGGCTCACTGCAAGCTCCGTCCCCCGGGTGACACCATTCTCCTGCCTCAGCCTCCTGAGTAGCTGGGACCACAGGCGCCCGCCACCACGCCCAGCTGATTTTCTTGTAGTTTTAGTAGAGATGGGGTTTCACCGTGTTAGCCAGGATGATCTCGATCTCCTGACCTCGTGATCCACCCACCTCGGCCTCCCAAAGTGCTGGGATTACAGGCTTGAGCCACCGTGCCCGGCTAAAAGGCCCTGTCTCAAAAAAGATCCCAAAACAGGCCAGGTGCAGTGGCTCATGCCTGTAATCCCAATCCCAGCACTTTGGGAGGCCAAGGTGGGCAGATCACGAGGTCAGGAGTTCGAGATCAGCCTGACCAACATGGTGAAACCCTGAGTCTACTAAAAATACAAAAAAATTAGCCGGGCGTGGTGGCATGCACCCGTAATCCCAGCTACTCAGGAGGCTGAGGCAGGAGAATCGCTTGAACCCGGGAGGCGGAGGTTGCAGTGAGCCGAGATTGCGCCACTGCACTCCAGCCTGGGTGACAGGGAGAGACTCTATCTTCCAAAAAAAAAAAAAAAAAGCATTGATGCCAGATGCATCTTCTCACTCTAAGCTTCTCCCACTTGATCCTAAAACGCAGACTTGGCAAAAACAGACCCATGCCAGGTGCAGTGGCTCACGCCTGTAATCCGAGCACTTTGGGAGGATGAGGCAGGTGGATCACCTGAGCCCAGGAGTTTGATGCTAGCCCGGGCAACATGGTGAAATTCCGTCTCTACTAAAAATAAAAATGAGGCCGGGCGCGGTGGCTCAAACCTGTAATCCCAGCACTTTGGGAGGCCGAGGCGGGTGGATCACGAGGTCAGGAAATCGAGACCCTCCTGGCTAAGACGGTGAAACCCCGTCTCTACTAAAATACAAAAAACTAGCCGGGCGCGGTGGCGGGCGCCTGTAGTCCCAGCTACTTGGAGGCTGAGGCGGGAGAATGGCGGGAACCCGGGAGGCAGAGCTTGCAGTGAGCCGAGATCGCGCCACTGCACTCCAGCCTGGGCGACACAGCGAGACTCCGTCTCAAAAAATAAAATAAAATAAAATGAAAAAATTAGCTGGGCCTGGTGATGCAAGCCTGTGGTCCCAGTTAGTGAGGAGGCTGAGACGGAAGGATCGCTTGGGCCCAAGAGTTCGAGGATGCAGTGAGCTATGATCAAACCATTGCACGCCAGCCTGGGTGACAGAGGGAGAGACCCTCTCCAAAAACAAACAAACAAAAAGAACAGACTCTCATATATCTGTATGGTCACCTATTTATAACAGATGTAACACAGTACAACAACAGAAAGAAAAGTTTTTTCTTTTTCTTTTTTCTTTTTCGAGACAGTGGCTTGCTCTCTCGCCCAGGCTGGAGTGCAGTGGTGCGATCTCAGTTCACTGCAACCTCCACCTCCTGGGTTCAAGCGATTCTCCTGCCTCAGCCTCCCGAGTAGCTGGGATCACAGACACCCACCACGACCCCTGGCTAATTTTTTTTGTACTTTTATTTTATTTATTTATTTTTTTTTATTTTTTTGAGACGGAGTCTCGCTCTGTCGCCCGGGCTGGAGTGCAGTGGCCGGATCTCAGCTCACTGCAAGCTCCGCCTCCCGGGTTTACGCCATTCTCCTGCCTCAGCCTCCGGAGTAGCTGGGACTACAGGCGCCTGCCACCTCGCCCGGCTAGTTTTTTGTATTTTTAGTAGAGACAGGGTTTCACCGTGTTAGCCAGGATGGTCTCGATCTCCTGACCTCGTGATCCGCCCGTCTCG
>NW_016828162.1:200015-206515 GCF_001698545.2 Rhinopithecus bieti
CAGAGTCTTGCTCTGTCACCCAGGCTGGAGTGCAATGGTGCAATCTCGGCTCACTGCACAACTCCTGGGTTCAAGTGATTCTCCTGCCTCAGCCTCCCGAGTAGCTGGGATTACAGGCACCCGCCACCACGCCCGGCTAATTTTTGTATTTTTAGTAGAGACAGGGTTTCACCATGTTGGACTAAGCTGGTCTTGAACTCCTCAGGTGATCTGCCCGCCTCGGCCTCCCAAAGTGCTGGGATTACAGGCATGAGCCACTGTGCCTGGCCTGGTTTATAGTCTTAATCCTATTCAGACTGTATTCCAATTCCTAAATGATTGCAACATGTTAATAATAATAATAATGATCATGATCGTCATTATCCCCCTTTTCTAATCCCTGCAGAGCCTGCCGGAGTCCTTGGAACTGAGCTCCCCTAGGTCCCCCGAGACTGACTGGGGACGGCCTCCTGCAGGCGACAAAGACCTGGCCAGCCCTCGCTTAGGTGAGCATCCTGGTCGGGTGGGACTTTACAGAAATTCCCGTCCTCACCAAGTCCCATTCTGTCTTTCCAGGTCTTGGGTCTCCGAGGGTCTCCCGGGCTTCCAGCCCTGAGGGTCGCCACCTCCCTTCCCCACAGCTGGGAACCAAGGTAGGCTGTAGGTCCATCTTGTAATCCTTGCATCTGACCATCAGGGACCCTCACACTTCTGGGAAACAGCTAGTAGCAGAGCCTTCTAAGGCCGCACTCAGACAGAGAGAGCACTGCTTGTTAAGAGCATTGAGATTGATTTTTGTCTCTGTTGCTTCTAAGGCATGTGACTTTGGGTCAGTTATTAAACCTCTCTGTGTCTCCACTTTTTCATCTCTAAAATGGAGCTAATAGCAGAACCTACCACCTAGGGCTGATATGAAGATGAAAACTAGATGAATGAGGCCAGGCGTGGTGGCTCACACCTGTAATCCCAGCACTTTGTCAGGAGTTTGAGACCAGCCTGGCTAAGGTGGTGAAACCCCATCTCTACTAAAAGTACAAAAATTAACCAGGCATGGTGGTGGGCACCTGTAATCCTAGTCACTTGGGAGGCTGAGGCAGGAGAATCGCTTGAACTCAGGAGGCAGAGGTTGCAGTGAGCTGAGATCGCACTCCATCGCACTCCAGCCTGTGTGGCAAGAGCAAAAACTCCATCTCAAAAAAAAAAAGACTCCCTGAGTGGAAGAGAATGCTGATCTCATGTGGCCCTGGTGTTCAGAAATTGGTGGACTTCCAACGGCAGGAATGTTTATGAATTGGTTGACATTAACCTGTGGAAGCGCTGTGCTCTGTGTCTGTTGCTGATTGGCTGGTTTTCAGAAGCATGGAGCTATCACTGATTGACTGATTTTCAGAAGTACGGATCCATCACTGATTGGCCAGCCCACAGAAGCATGTGAACGTCACTGATTAGCTGGCTTTCAGAAGCCTTTGGGGTACCTGTTGGGATTATTTGATCAAATAGATTTAAAAGCACTTCTTGCGGTAGGGAACGGTGGCTCGTACGTGTAATCCCAGCACTTTGGGAGGCCAAGGCAGGCAGGTCATCTGAGGTCAGGAGTTCGAGACCAGCCTGGCCAACATGGTGAAAACCCTGTCTCTACAAAAATACAAAAATTAGCCGAGTGTGATGGCAGATGCCTATAATCCCAGCTACTTGGGAGGCTGAGGCAGGAGAATTGCTTGAACACAGAGACCCGAGATTGCACCGCTACACTCCAGCCTGGGCAAGAGAGCAAGACTCTATCTCAAAGTAACAATAATAATAACAATAATAATAATAATAAATAAAAGCATTTCTTGGCCGGGGGTGTTGGCTCATGCCTGTAATCCCAACACTTTGGGAGGCCACGGTAGGTGGATCATTTGAGCCCAGGCCTTCAAGAGCAGCCTGGCTAATATAGCCATCTCTACAAAAAAATAATAAAAAGTTAGCTGTGGCCGGGTGCAGTGACTCATGCCTGTAATCCCAGCACTTTGGGAGGCCGAGGCGGGTGGATCACCTGAGGTCAGGAGTTCAAGAGCACACTGGCCAACATGGCAAAACCCCATCTCTACTAAAAATACAAAAATTAGCCAGGTGTGGCAGCGCGCACCTGTAATCCAAGTTACTTGGGAGGCTGAGACGGGAGAATCGCTTGAACCTGGGTGGCGAAGGTTGCAGTGAGCCAAGATCGCGCCACTGCCCTTCAGCCTGAGTGACAGAGCAAGACTCCATTTCAAAAGCTAAAAAAATAAAAAGCTGTGCGTGGTGGTGTCCACCTGTGGTCCCAGCTACTTGGGAGTTTGAGACGTGAGGATTGCTTGAATCCAGGAGGTCAAGGCTGCAGTGAGCCATAATTGCACCACTGCACTCCAGCCTGGGCAACAGAGGGAAACCATGTCTAAAAAAAAAAAGGCCGGGCGTGGTGGCTCAAGCCTGTAATCCCAGCACTTTGGGAGGCGGAGACGGGCGGATCACGAGGTCAAGAGATCGAGACCATCCTGACTAACCCGGTGAAACCCCGTCTCTACTAAAAAATACAAAAAATTAGCCGGGCGAGGCGGCGGGCGCCTGTAGTCCTAGCTACCCGTGAGGCTGAGGCAGGAGAATGGCATAAACCCGGCAGGCAGAGCTTGCAGTGAGCTGAGATCCGGACACTGCACTCCAGCCTGGGCGACAGAGTGAGATTCCGTCTCAAAAAAAAAAAAAATTGCATTTCTTGTGCTTACTTGTTATCATGGATACAAAGGCAATCAATCAAGCCTTTCCTAGGAAGACAGGAGAGGCACTTTTTGATTCTCAGTGGTTTGTCACGGGCATGGGTGATTGGAACCTCCTGGGAACATCACTTTTCTTGGAACATACTCCTCCCTCACCCCAACCCCATGGTTTCAGGGGCTGCCAAGGTCCAGAGCACAGGGGTGGACTAGTGAGTTCCAGGGATTTCAGGGCTTAGCAAAGAAAAAGCCATGACCACCAGATGGCAGTAGCACACAGGAGCTTTGTTTGGCGCACACTGACAGATTTGTCTACGGGGGAAGTCACACCCAGTGTGAGACACTCCAGAGGCTACTGTGTGAGGGTGAGGACCACTGCATAGGAGGGGAGGAAGGCAAGGGAGCTCCCGAGAGAGGGACTGGAGAAGGGGCTTACATCTGGGTGATGCCAGCCGGCAGTATGTAGAGCTCCAAAGAGAGCTCCAAAGAACCCAAGACCAAAGGGTCTTGGGGCTCATCTTATCTATGGGTAGCAGATGTTGGGCACAGTCTCGGGGTATACAAAGCAGGCAGACTGCATGGCTAAAAATATCTGCTTATTAAGACTGTGTTTAAAACAATTGGATGTGTAGAAATCTGAGTTTGCTGCTACCAAGCTTTTAGGCCAGTGGTCTGGCCTGCTGTGAAGAAATTAACAGTGGCCGGGCACGGTGGCTCACGCCTGTAATCCCAGCTACTTGAGAGACTGAGGCAGAGAATTGCTTGAACCCAGGAGGCAGAGGTTGCAGTGAGCAGAGATTGCGCCACTGCACTCCAGCCTAGGTGACAAAGTGAGACTCCGTCTCAAAAAAAAAAAAAAGAAATCAACAACATATACAGTATAATATACAGTGGTAATATACAGTGGCCAGTGGCCATGATTTATATAAACAGGACTCAGGATTGCTCAAAGCAGAGGAAACTGCAGGGGCTGGTTCTACAATAAACACAGATCCACGCTATCTCGCTGGGATGTTTAACTGGAAGCTCCAGCAATGAGTGCTCTCTCTCTCTCTTCTTTTTACTTTTAGATATCGGGTCTTGCTCTGTCACCCAGAATGGAGTGCAGTGGCACGATCATAGCTCCCTGAAGCCTTGAACTCCTGGGCTTAAGTGATCCCCCTGCCTCAGCCTCTTGAGTAACCAACAGGCTTCCACCACCACATCTAACAAGTTTATGTTTTGTAGAGATGGGGTCTTGCTATGTTGCCCAGGCTGGTCTCAAACTCTTGGTCACAAGTTATCCTCCCACCTCAGCCTCCCAAAGCTCTGGGATTACAGTCACCCACCACTGCACCTGGTCTTTTCCCTCTCTCCTTGTTTAAGCAACATATATTATATATATTTTTTGAGACAGAGTCTTGCTCTGTCATCCAGGCTGGAGTGCAATGGCGTGATCTCGGCTCACTGCAACCTCCACCTCCAGGGTTCAAGCAATTCTTCTGCCTCAGCCTCCCGAGTAACTAGGATTACAGGTGCCTGTCACCATGGCCAGCTAATTTTTGTATTTTTAGTAGAGATGGTATTTCGCCAAGCTGGTCTTGAACTCCTGACCTCAAGTGATCCTCTCGCCTCAGCCTCCCAAAGAGCTGGGATTACACGAGCCACTGTGCCTGGCCTAAGGGTTGGGTCTTGGGATGTTTCTTACCTCCCTAGGCCCCAGTGGCCCGGCCCCGGATGAGTGCCCAGGAGCAGCTGGAGCGGATGCGCAGAAACCAGGAATGTGGACGGCCCCTCCCTCGCCCGACCTCCCCGCGGCTCCTCACCCTGGGAAGGACACTGTCGCCAGCCAGACGCCAGCCTGATGTGGAGCAAAGGGTGAGGGGAAGAGGACTGGGGCTGGGCGGTGGGGTGGTAGTAGGTCCTCTTCGCCTACTTTGAGTCCCTTTCTGTAAAATGGAGATAATGCCTACCTCCTTACTCCAAGCTGGATTTCCAGATTTACCTCAGTTTGTACTTGTGCTAAAGTCAGTTTCCTGGCCTGGTTAGTGGTGGGTGGACAGGAGTGGCAGTGAGGGGAGGATAGTGGGTGGGGCGGGGTCGCAGATCTGGATTGGAAGCCTAGTTTTTCTTCTCAGTTGCTATGTGTTGTCAACAGCAAGAAAGCAAAAAAGAAAATGTAAGACAGCAAGAAAATTGATTTTATTCATGCCCTTTCAGTAGGGAGAACATCCCAGATCTGAGCATCAGAGTGTCTCAGATATCTCAGGATGGTTTCCCCTTAGACATTTTCTTTTTTTGGCCGGGTGCGGTGGTTCACGCCTGTAATCCCAGCACTCTGGGAGGCCAAGATGGGCGGATCACCTGAGGTCGGGAGTTCGAGACCCAGCCTGACCAACATGGAGAAACCCCATCTCTACTAAAAATACAAAATCAGCTGAGTGTGGTGGCATACGCCTATAATCCCAGCTAAGATTATAGCTAAGATTGTGCCATTGCACTCCAACTTGGGCAACAAGAGTGAAACTCCGTCTCAAAAAAAAAAAAAAAGATGTTTTCTTTTTTCGGGGACGAGGTCTTGCTCTGTCGCTCAGGCTGGAGTGCAGTGGTGCGATCTCCACTCACTGCAACCTCCACCTCCTGGGTTCAAGTGATTCTCATGCCTCAGCCTCCCGAGTAGCTGGGACTACAGGGATGCGCCACCACATCCAGCCAATTTTTGTATTTTTAGTAGAGACAGATTTTCACCACATTGGCCAGGCTGGTGTTGGTTGAGCTCCTGAGCTCAATGATCCTCCTGCCTTGGAAGGAGGTGCTAGGAATATAGGTGTGAGCTACTGCACCTGACCTCCCCTTAGATTTTTTTTTCTTGAGATGGAGTCTCCCTTTGTTGCCCGTGCTGGAGTGTAGCGGCAGAATCTCGGCTCACTGCAACCCCTGTCTCCCGGGTTCAAACGATTCTCCTGCCTCAGCCTCCCAAGTAGCTGGGATTATAGGCCCACACCACCATACCCTGTTAATTTTTTTTTTTTTGTATTTTTAGTAGAGATGGGGTTTCACCATATTGACCAGGCTGTTCTTGAACTCCTGACCTCAAGTGATCTACTCACCTTGGCCTCTCAAAGTGCTGGGATGACAGGTGTGAGCCACTGCACCTGGCCCCTTAGACTTTTATAGAAAGGATTTAGACAGTCACAGGTGGTGGTGGTGGAGGTTGGATTTCTGAACTCATGTGCTGCTTTATAGGAACACAGGTAAAGTTAAACATTGTCAGTCGCTGGGTGCTATGGCTCACCCCTGCAATCCCAGTACTTTGGGAGGCCGAGGCAGGAGTAAGAGACCAGCCTGGGCAACATAGCAAGACCTTGTCTCTACTAAAATAAAATAAAATAATTAGCCAGGCATGGTGGTGTGAGCCTGAAGTTCTATTTACTCAGGAGGCTGAAGCAGGATTAGTTTGAGCCTGGGTGGTCGAGACTGCAGTGAGCTATGATCACGCTGCTGTACTCCATCCGTTCTAAAAAATGAATAAATAAAATAAATTAATTTTTAAAAATTCAGTGCTGGCCGGGTGCGGTGGCTCACGCCTATAATCCCAGCACTTTGGGAGGCCGAGGCGGGTGGATCACGAGGTCAGGAGATCGAGACCATCCTGGCTAACACGGTGAAACCCCGTCTCTACTAAAAATACAAAAAACTAGCCGGGCGATGAGGCGGGCACCTGTGGTCCCAGCGACTCGGGAGGCTGAGGCAGGAGAATGGCGTGAACCTGGGAGGCGGAGCTTGCAGTGAGCCAAGATCGCGCCA
>NW_016828162.1:206565-213065 GCF_001698545.2 Rhinopithecus bieti
AAAAAAAAAAAAAAAAAAAAAAATTCAGTGCCTACGGAAGCATAGGAAAAACAAAACAGAACATTGCCAGTGTTTTTGGGCAATTTCATTCTCTTTTGGAGCCCCTTCACTTCACCCTCAAAATGAGAATGTGGGGCTTCCAGGTGAGGAGTTCTAATGCCCCAATTCCTTTCCAGCCTGTCGTAGGACACTCGGGAGCCCAGAAATGGCTCAGAAGCTCTGGGTCTTGGAGTAGGTAAGGAACTGGAGGGCGTATCAAGGGAGCAGGAAAAAAAAAATTTGCAAAAGCAAAGGGGAGTAGCATTATTATTGAAGTCTCCTGAATATGGAACTACAAATCGCAACCCTTCTAGATATGCTTACGTTCCCGGGGCATCTGAAACAAAACCGGAAAGCCCTAGATCCGTAGTAATATCTTTAGTTCCCCAAATTCCCTTGGTCAATAGCATAGCCTGCTTCTGCATCAAGGAAATTGGGTGGTAGTGATTCGTGAATGGACTACAAATCCCATAATGCATGTGGGTGGTATGAGGGCGGTGCCATGTTTAACATCTGTTAGAGACACGTGCTAGGAACTACAACTCCCAGAAGGGCACGCACGGTACCCGGATCCCCACTGTGGGAGCTGTTTAGTTTTCATTTTATTTTATTTTACTTTGTTTTTCTTTTGTGTGTGTGTGTGTGTGTGTTTTTTTTTGAGACGGAGTCTTGCTCTGTCTCTCAGGCTGGAGTGCAATGGCGCGATCTCAGTTCACTGCAACTTCCTCCTTCTGGGATCAAGTGATTCTCCTTCCTCAGCCTCCCTAATAGCTGGGATTACAGGCGCCCATCACCATGTTTGGCTAACTTTTTTGTATTTTTTGGTAGAGACTGGGTTTCCCCATGTTGGCCAGAGTGGTCTCGAACTCCCGACCTCAAGTGATCCAGCCACCTCGGTCTCCCCAGGTGCTGGGATTACAGGGATGAGCCGTCGCACCTGGACTGTTTTTTTTTTTAATTTTAATTTTGTTGGTGTATAGTAGGTGTACATATATTTACGGGATAAATGAGATGTTTTGATACAGGCAGGCAATGTGAAATAAGCACATCATGGGGAATAGGGTATCCATCCCCTTTCAAGGATTTACCCTTTGATGTATAAACAATCCAATTACACACTTTATTTAAAAATGTACAATTAAATTATTATTGACTATAGTCACTCTGTTGTGCTATCTAACAGTAGGTCTTATTCATCCTTTTCTTTTTGTACCAATTAACCATCCCCACCTCTCCCCCATGTACACACCCCACCCCAATCTTCTTTCTTTTTCTAGTCCAAGGAACACCACCCCTTACTTGCCGACTTCCGAAGGTCACCGGGAGCGGGTTCTCAGCCTCTCCCAAGCCCTAGCTACTGAGGCGTCGCAGTGGCACAGAATGATGACAGGTGACTGGCTGCGGATGTTGAACTTCTGGGTTTTAGGGAGGAGAGAGCTGGAGACCTGGAATCCGAGGTCCTGGAGAGGAGGGGTCTGGGGGCCGGTGGGAATTTTTTATGTTGGCGAGGAAAGAGTTGGGCAAGGTTTGGGAGTTTTAGGTCTCAGGCAAGAGGGGACTGGGTTCCGGGACACTTGGGAGGAGGGGAGGAAGAGGTCAGGGGGCGGGGAGAGGACCGACATCTGAATCTGAGAGGTCTGGACTGGGGTGTCCAGACTCCTGGGTCTGAGGGAGGAGGGGCTGGGGGCCTGGACTCCTGGGTCTGAGGGAGGAGGGGCCTGGGAACCCGGAGTCCTGGTGCTGAAGTTTGCCATTCTTATGTCTCCCACCCATCCTCTCTAGGTGGAAATTTGGACTCCCAGGGAGACCCTCTTCCCCGTGTGCCGCTGCCCCCTTCGGACCCCACGCGCCAGGAGACCCCTCCCCCCAGATCTCCCCCGGTGGCTAATTCGGGTTCCACAGGGTTCTCTCGCCGAGGGAGTGGGCGTGGAGGAGGTCCCGCCCCCTGGGGGCCCACGTGGGATGCCGGGATCGCCCCTCCGGTCCTGCCCCAAGACGAGGGGGCGTGGCCTCTGCGAGTCACTCTGCTACAGTCCAGCTTCTAACCCGCCCAAACGCGGCAGCCAATCGGAGCGTGAGCACGTGGTCTGGAGGTACCGCCGGAGATCTGGGACCACTCAGGGCATCAGGGGGCGTGGTCTGGTCCCCATCGCCCGCCCGGGAGGGGAATGGTTTCTATGGCCAAAGTTTGATTTTCTCAACACTGTCTAAATTTGGATTAAAACTTTGAACTTTTAGTCAATAGCTTTGTTTCTGTCTGTTTGGGATTGTGGCACTGGGGTCTCTGAGGGGCAGAGCCGGAGTCGTGCACTCCTGGGTCCTGACAGAGGAAGGGATGGGGGTTTGGACTTACAGGTTTCTGGGAGGAGGGACTGGAGAACCTGATCCCTCACTCTGAGAGTGGAGGGGCCTGGGCCCGGATTTCCGGGTCTGAGGGAGGAGGGGCTGGGACCCTGACTCCTGGGTCTGAGGGAGGAGGGGCTGGGAGGCTGGACTCCGGGGTCTGAGGGAGGAGGGACTGGGGCTCCTAGATTCCCGTGTCTGTGGGAGGAGAGGAGTGTCTGAGGGAGGAGGGGCTTGGGACAAACTTCCAGGTCCCTAGCCTTCCTGGCAACGACCCCCGAGGCTGGACTTCCACGATCCAGCTTCTATTGAGGATTTGATGCAACGGCCTCACGGGGCTTTGGAGGTGAAAAAGGCCCAGAGTAGAGACAGAGAGAGAGAGAGAGAGACCGGCGGACACGGGATGGCTACGGGAACGCGCTATGCCGGGAAGGTAGTGGTTGTGACCGGGGGCGGGCGCGGCATCGGAGCTGGGATCGTGCGCGCCTTCGGTGAGCCGGGTCTGACTGCTGGGAGCTGTGGAGTGTGAGAGAGGAAGGATGGGGGCGGGGCGATGGGGGCGGAAAATAGGGTCTCCAACATTGCAGCCAGGATTCTGATCTTATAAAAGCCAATTTGCAGGCTAAAGTAAGCGTGTGGCGCGGTAGGCTAGGGCTGTCTGGCAGGGTCTTCGAAGGCAGTGGCCTCTTTCTCTGGGTCTGTTGGTGTAGCTGCAAAACCAGTGGTTTGGGGAATGGCCCTGTCAGTCGTGGAGTTTGCTCTGGAACCCACGAACGGGGGATCAGGAGCCTCAGCAGAAACCTGGGCAGGCAAGGAGAGTATGTGTCAAGGCCTCTGCCCTCTGTCCTGTGGGTGATCATGAGACTGGGGTCACGAGGGGAGACGGAGATCGGCCCCAATCTAGGTGGCCACAAGAGGGCGGCAGAGGCTTTAACCAAGACTCGGAGGGTAACGTGTTCCCTTCCTATTCTCAGTGGACAGCGGGGCCCAAGTGGTTATCTGCGACAAGGATGGTGAGTGAGGGTCCCTCAGCCCTCAGCCCTCACCTTGGTCCTTCCTCCCTCAGTCCCAGGGATCCAGGAACCCCAGCCCCTCTTCCCTCAGACCCAGGAGTCCAGGAGTCCCAGCCCCTCCTCCCTCAGACCCAGGAGTCCAGGCCCCCAGCACCTCCTCCCTCAGACCCAGGAGTCCAGGAGTCCCAGTCCCTCCTTCCTCAGACCAGGAGTGCAGGAGCCCCAGCCACTCCTCCCTCAGACCCAGGAGTCCAGGCCCCAGCACCTCCTCCCTCGGACCTATGAATCCAGGGCCCCAGCCCCTCCTCCCTTGGACCCAGGAGTCCAGACCCCCAGCCCTTCCTCCCTCGGACCCAGGAGTCCAGACCCCAGCCCCTCCCCTCTCGGACCCAGGAGTCCAGGCCCCAGCCCCTCCTCCCTCAGACCCAGGAATCTGCAGACCCCAGCCCTTCCTCCCTCAGACCCAGGGGTCCAGACTCCCAGCCCCTCCTCCCTCAGGCCCAGGGGTCCAGGCTCCCAGCTCTTCTCTGCCTGCAGAGTCTGGGGGCCGGGCCCTGGAGCAGGAGCTTCCTGGAGCTGTCTTTATCCTCTGTGATGTGACTCAGGAAGATGATGTGAAGGTGAGGGAGTTCCCATTCCTACCCCCATCTCCGCTAATGACCAGTTCTTTGTTCTCCTCCAGCCATTTGCATGTGCCTTTCCCTGTACTTTTCCTTCCTCTCCTGGCTCCACTGGACCCGTCAAAGGTTTCCAACCAGTGTCACTCCACACACAAGGTCTTCTGTGACTGATGAGCAGGTCACATGTTCCTTCTCTCCCACCTCTCCAAGGCTCTTAGCACATCTGACACATGGATGGCAATGAATAAGTCCTTCAAAGTGGATCAACTAATTGATTTTTCTGTCTCTTTTTTGGAGGTGTCACTGAGGCTGGAGTACAGTGGCATGATCTTGGTTCACTGCAACCTCTGCCTCCCAGGTTCAAGCCACTCTCCTACCTCAGCCTCCCGAGTAACTGGGATTACGAGCATGCGCCACCATGTCCGGCTAATTTTTTTTTTTTTTTTTTGAGACGGAGTTTTGCTCTTGTTGCCCAGGCTGGAGTGCAATGATGCAATCTCGGCTCACCACAACCTCCGCCTCCCGGGTTCAGGTGTTTCTCCTCTCTCACCTTCTGAGTAGCTGGGATTACAGGCATGTGCCACCACACTTGGCTAATTTTGTATTTTTAGTAGAGATGGTGTTTTTCTATGTTGGTCAGGGTGGTGTTGAACTCCCGACCTCAGGTGATCCGCCTGCCTTGGCCTCCCAAAGTGCTGGGATTACAAGCATGAGCCACTGCGCCCAGCTAATTTTTGTATTTTTAATAGAAATGGGGTTTCACTATGTTGGCCGGGCTGGTCTCGAACTCCTGACCTCATGTGATCCACCCACCTCAGCCTCCAAAGTGTTGGGATTACAGGTGTGAGTCACTGCATGTGGCCTGTGACTGATTTTTTTCTCCATTATTTCTGAGTTCCTGTTTCTTCCTTTTAATCAGTATCTCTCTGTTATCTGCCCCCCTTTAGTAACTGTCCCCTACACTCTCTCTGAATCCTTGTCACCCCCATGCCCCACCCCCTAACCCTGGGTGCAGTGTGGCTCTGGCCAGCCCCCGTCTCCTTCCTGTCTCCTGCTTGCCTGCTGTGTCTGCTGATCTCCACATCCCCTCTTCCTCTAGTTCTTGTCCCCATACCTGGGAGTCCAGCTTCCCCCTCCTGCCTTGCATTTGGGAGCCCTGTCTTCTTTATGGCTGGACACCCCATCTACTGCTCATTGAAAGGACATTTCCTCGGCTGGGCATGGTGCCTGTAATCCCAGCACTTTGGGAGGCTGAGGCGGGCGGATCACTTGAGCTCAGGAGTTTGAGACCAGCTTGGACAACATAGTGAATCCCCGTCTCTACTAAAAAATACAAAAATTAGCTGGGCGTGGTGGCAGGTGCCTATAATCCCAGCTACTTGGGAGGCGGAGGTAGGAGAGTCGCTTGAACCCAGAAGGCGGAAGTTGCAGTAAGCCGAGATCGTGCCAATGCACTCCAACCTGAGTGACAAGAGGGAGACACCGTCTCCAAAAAACAACAATAACAACAACAAAGGACATTTCCTTCCTCCTCAGACCCTGGTTTCTGAGACCATCCGCCGATTTGGCCGCCTGGATTGTGTTGTCAACAACGCTGGCCATCGTGAGTTGTGAGATCCCAGGGCCATACCCCACCTCCTGCCCCCCCAACTCTGTTTCCTGCACTTCAGTTTCCCCATTCCCTTCCCCTGATTCCCTCATCCTGCCTCATACCTCTTTCTAGTCACTTGGACAGGAGAGTAAACCAATGGAAGCCCTAGGCCTGGGCTGAAACTGGCCCTGTTCCGTCCCTCCTGTGTGTCCCCAGAGTTGTGCCCTCATCTGGCCATGTCTGTCCTTCCTTCCTTCTTTCCTTCCTTCCTTCCTTCCTTCCTTCCTTCCTTCCTTCCTTCCTTCCTTCCTTCCCTCCCTCCCTCCTTCTCTCTCTCTCTCTGTCTCTCTGTCTCTCTGTCTCTCTCTCTCTCTCTCTCTCTCTCCCTCCCTCTCTCTCTCTCTCTCTCTCTCTCTCTTTTTGAGATGGAGTCATGCTCTGTTGTCCAGGCTGGAGTGCAGTGGCACCATCTCAGCTCACTGCAACCTCCGCCTCTCGAGTTCAAGCGATTCTCCTGCCTCAGCCTCCCAAGTAGCTGGGATTACAGGTGCCCCCGCCAGCACGCCAGGCTAATTTTCATATTTTTAGTAGAGATGGGGTTCTTCATGTTAGCCAGGCTGGTCTTGAACTCCTGACCTCAGATGATCTGCCCACCTCGGCCTCCCCAAGTGCTGGGGTTACAGGAATGAGCCACCGCACCTGGCCTTTTTTTTTCTCTGAGATGGGGTCTCAGTCTGTCACTCAGGCTGGAGTGCAGTGGCTTGATCTAGGCTCACTGCAACCTCCACCTCCCAGGTTCAAGCAATTCTCCTGCCTCAGCCTCCTGAGTAGCTGGGATTACAGGCACCCACCACCACACCTGGCTAATTTTTGTATTTTTAGTAGAGACGGGGT
>NW_016828162.1:215491-217471 GCF_001698545.2 Rhinopithecus bieti
CCTTTTTATTTTTATTTTTTTTTATTTTTTATTTTTATTTTTTATTTTTTTTTTTTTTGAGGCGGAGTCTCGCTCTGTCGCCCGGACTGGAGTACAGTGGCCGGATCTCAGCTCACTGCAAGCTCCGCCTCCCGGGTTTGCGCCATTCTTCCGCCTCAGCCTCCCGAGTAGCTGGGACTACAGGCGCCCGCCACCTCGCCCGGCTAGTTTTTGTATTTTTAGTAGAGACGGGGTTTCACTGTGTTAGCCAGGATGGTCTCGATCTCCTGACCTCGTGATCCGCCCGTCTCGGCCTCCCAAAGTGCTGGGATTACAGGCTTGAGCCACCGCGCCCGGCCGGCCTTTTTATTTTTTAATAGAGGTGGGGTTTCACTATGTTGTTCAGGCTGGTCTCAAACTCTTGGGTTCAAGTGATCCTCCCGCCTCAGCCTCCCAAACTCCTGGGATTACAGGTGTGAGCCACTGCACCTGGCTCGGAGGGACTTTATAAAAATTTATTTTAATTACTTTTTAGAGACAGGGACTCACTCTGTTACCCAGGCTGGGGTACCATCGTAGCTCACAGCAGCCTCCAACCCCTGGGCTCAAGTGATCCTCTTGTATCAGCCTCCTGAGTAGTTGGGACCATGGGGTGCACCACTAGGACTGACTAATTTTTAACTTTTTTGTAGAGACAGACAGGGTCTTGCTATGTTGCCCAGGCTGACCTCGAACTCCTTGCCTCAAGCTGGGATTATAGGCATGAGCTACTGCACCTGTCCAATAATTACCTTTTGAGGCCACTTGCTTTCCGGGCTCTAGACTACCTGATACCAAGAAGCTCTAAAGTGCCACATACTCTATAGTTCAACCATGTATAGCCAATCACTAATCAATGTGATGTCTGTAAACCAATGACAATTCCTGATGAACAACTTCTGTAATCACTGCCTCTCCTGATTCATCCTTTTTTCTTTAAAAAGTTGAGCCTTTATTATTATTATTATTATAGAGTTGGGGTCTTGCTCTATTGCCCAGGCTGGTCTGGAACTCCTGGCCTCAAGCCATCCTTCTACCTCGGCCTCCCAAAGTGCTGGGATTACAGGCATGAGCCACTGTGCCTGGCCTGAGCCATTTTTTTTTCTTTTTTTCTTTTTTTTTTGAGACGGAGTCTCGCTCTGTCGCCCAGGCTGGAGTACAGTGGCGCCATCTCCGCTCACTGCAAGCTCCGCCTCCCGGGTTTACGCCATTCTCCTGCCTCAGCCTCCCGAGTAACTGGGATTACAGGCGCCCGCCACATTGCCCAGCTAGTTTTTTTGTATTTTTTTAGTAGAGACGGGGTTTCACCATGTTAGCCAGGATGGTCTCGATCTCCTGACCTCATGATCTGCCCGTCTCGGCCTCCCAAAGTGCTGGGATTTCAGGCTTGAGCCACCACGCCCGGCCTATTTTTTTTTTCTTTTGCTCTCTGGAGCACTCCCCAATACAACCTGGAAGTGTATCCAGGGCAGCAGGTTGAGTGTGTCAACCTGCCGCCCAGGACACACTCCTAGATTAATAATCTCCTATATTAATAATCTCCTATGTTAATCATATCCTGTATTAAAAAGGAAGAAGGTTCTCAGCCTGCTGCCTGGGACACACTACTGTATTAAATAAATTCTTCGTTGGGCGCGGTGACTCACACTTATAATCCCAGCGCTGTGGGAGGCCAAGGCAGGCAGATCACTTGAGGTCAGGAGTTTGAGACCAGCTTGGCCAACATGGTGAAACCCCATCTCTACTAAAAATACAAAAATTAGCCAGACGTTGTGGCAGGCACTTGTAATTCCAGCACTCAGGAGGCTGCGGCAGGAGGATCACTTAAACCTGGGAGGTAGAGGTTGCAACGAGCTGACATGGTGCCACTGCGCTCCAGCCTGAGTGACAGAACAAGACTCGGTCTCAAAAAATAAAAATAAATAAATAAATAAATAAATAAATAAATAAATAAATAAACTC
>NW_016828162.1:217933-223599 GCF_001698545.2 Rhinopithecus bieti
ACTGCATCTCTAAAATAAATAAATAAATAAATAAATAAATAAATAAATAAATAAACTCAGTCCTATATTAAAAAGGAAGAAGGTCCTGAACCTGCAGCCTGGGATACACTCCTATATTAATAATCTCCTCTATTAATAATCTCCTATATTAAAAAGGAAGGAGAAGGGTTGTTCACGGTGGCTCACACCTGTAATCCCAGCACTTTGGGAGGCCGAGGAGGGTGGATCACCCGAGGTCAGGAGTTCAAGACCAGCCTGGCCAACATGGTGAGACCCCGTCTCTACTAAAAATACACAAAAAATTAGCTGGGCATGGTGGTGTGTGCCTGCAATCTGAACTACTCGGGAGGCTGAGGCAGGAAAATTGCTGGAACCTGGGAGATGGAGGTTGTAGTGAGCCGAGATCGCACTACTGCACTCCAGTCTGGGTGACAGAGCGAGACTCCATCTCAAAAAAAAAAAAAAGTGAGGTATTTGGATTATTTGTTCTCCCCACCTCCAGCAACTGAGCAACTCACCAGAGCTGCCATTCACTGTGGCAGGAAAGCCTGGGGAGGGCGCTGTTGAGTATGAACTACCCGGTGGACGTCCTGGTGGGAATGGGCATTGGGCATGAGATCGTGGAGGTGGGGCTCTGGAGATAGCAGCTTGGAGCTGACCAGTTTGAGGCTGGAGGAACTCAGGGGAGCAAGAGTAGGCAAAGAGGGGAGAGGCCTGAGGAGCGGGCCCAGTGTCCAGGAAGCTTCAGGGGCTGACTCTGAGGTCGCATCTGAGATCCAGGTGAAATGCTCCCGGGAGGTTGGGCAATGCCCTGCTCAACTGGTGAACCCTGGCTCCTGTTCCAAACTTTTGTTCACTTTCTAGGATTAACCCAACACTAAAAATACCTCCACACATAAAACACACCTACACCTCAGCCCATGAAGAGTTAATATATGTATACATTTTTTCTTTCTTGTTCTTTTCTTTTCTCTTTTCTTTTCTTTTTTTTTCGAGATAGAATCTTGTTCCATCACCCAGCCTGGGGTGCAATGGCACGATCTCTGCTCACTGCAACCTCGACTACCTGGGCTCAAGCAATTCTCCTGCCTCAGCCTCCCGAGGAGCTGAGACTACAGGTGCCCACCACCACGCCCAGCTGAATTTTGTATTTTTTGTAGAGTTGGGGGTCTCACTATGTTGTTCAGGCAGGTCTCAAACTCCTAAGCTATAGCGGTCTGCCTGCCTCGGCCACCCAAAGTGCTAGGATTACAGGCGTGAGCCACTGTGTCCGGCCTATGTTTTTTCATTCACTGCCAACATTTTACAAGACGGATTTCACATAAACCACCAAATTTCTTGTTTCTCTTAGAGAGTTGGTCAAGTTGGTCAACAGGACCTGTGGGGCAGGGAGGCAGAAGTAACAAGTGGCTTGTTTGCCTCAATTCTCTGCCACTTCTTACGTGCAATGTCGTGCAAGTTACTCAGCATTTCTGCTCCTCTGTTTTCTCACCTGTAAAATGGGGCCAATCATGACAGGGTTGTTCTGAGGATTTAATGAGATTAAATACCTGTGAAATCCTTATCAATATTTATCATGCTGCAATCTCAGCACTTTGGGAGGCTGAGGTGGGAAAATCGCTTGAGCTCAGGAGCTCGAGACCAGCCTGGGCAACATAGCCCCAGACCCCATCTCAACCAAAACCAAACAAAATTAGCCAGACATGGTGGCACACATCTGTAGTCTCAGCTACTCTAGAGGCTGAGGAGGATCACTTGAGCCTAGGAGGTTGAGGCTGTAGTGAACTTTGTTTACGCCACTGCACTCCAGCCTGGGCAACAGAGTAAGACCTTGTCTCAAACAAAACAAAGCAAAAACAACTTGCTCTATCCATTGCCTCCTGCCATCCCCACCACCCAGATCATACAATTTTTTTTTTTTTTTTGAGATGGAGTCTCGCTCTGTTGCCCAGGCTGGAGTGCAGTGGTGCCATCTCAGCTCACTGCAGCCTCCACCCACTGGGTTCAAGCCGATTCTCCTGCCTCACCCTCCCAAGTAGCTGGGACTACAGGCACACGCCACCACACCTGGCTAGTTTTTGTATTTTTAGTAGAGATGAGGTTTCATCATGTTGGCCAGGCTGGTCTGGAACTCCTGACCTCAGGTGATCCGCCCGCCTCGGCCTCCCAAAGTGCTGGGAGGTGTGAGCCACCACGCCCAGCCCAGAGCCCAGATCATACAATTTTATCAGGAGGAACTTCATATGTACCATACCACCAGTGTATTAGAATCCTTTTTACTTTTATTTTGATATAACTTAAGACTTGCAAAATGTTCCTAGAATAGTACAGAGAATTCCTGTATAATGAAACTCCCCATTGTTCTTTTCTTTTTTTTTCTTTCTTTCTTTTTTTTTTTTTTGAGACAGAGTCTTGCTTTGTTGCCAGGCTGGCATGCAGTGACACGATCTCGGCTCACTGCAACCTCTGCCTCCTAGGTTCAAGCTACTTTCTTACCTCAGCCTCCCAAGTAGCTGCTGGGATTACAGGCATGTACCACCACACCCTCTAATTTTTTTTTTAGTAGAGACAGGGTTTCACCATGTTGGCCAGGATGATCTCAATATCCTGACCTCGTGATCCACCTGCCTCGGCCTCCCAAAGTTCTGGGATTACAGGTGTGAGCCACTGTGTCCGGCCCTTTCTTTCTTTCTCTCTCTCTTTCTCTCTCTTTTTCTCTCTCTCTTTCTTTTCCCTTCCTTCCTTCCTTCCTTCCTTCCTTCCTTCCTTCCTTCCTTCCTTCCTTCCTTCCTCCTTCCTTCCTCCTTCCTTCCTTCTTTCCTTCCTCTCTCCCTCCCTCCCTCCCTTCCTTTTTTCTTTCCTTCTTTCGTCCTTTCCTTTTCTTCTCAGGCTGGTGAGCAGTGGTGCCATCACAGCTCACTGCAGCCTTGAACTCTTGGGCTCGAGGGATCTTCCTGCCTCAACCTCTCAGCCTTCCGAGTAGCTGGGACTACAGGTACGTGCCACAGCACCTGACTAATTTTAATTTAGTTTCAGTAGAGAGGAGGTCTTGCTATGTTGCCCAGGCTAGTCTTGAACTCCTGAGTTCAAACTATCTTCCTGCCTTGGCCTCCTAAAGTGTTAGGATTACAGGCGTGAGCCACCACACCTGGCCTTCTTTCTTTCTTTTTTTCTTGACTTTTACTTGTGGTTCAATGTTTAACATTTATTTATTTATTTATTTGATGGACTCTCTCTCTGTTGCCCAGGCTGGAGTGCAATGGCATGATCTTGGCTCACTGCAACCTCTGCCTCCTGGGTTCAAGCCATTCTCCTGCCTCAGCCTACCAAGTAGCTGGGACTACAGACATGCACCAACACGCCCGGCTAATTTTTGTGTTTTTAGTAGAGACAGGGTTTCACCATGTTGGCAAGGCTGGTCTTGAACTCTTGACCTCAAGTGATCTGCCCACCTCGGCCTCCCAAAGCGCTGGGATTACAGGCGTGACCCATCATGCCTTACCTCAATGTTTAACATTTTTAAAAAATAAAAATAGGCTGGGTGCGGTGGCTCATACCTGTAATCCCAGCACTTTGGGAGGCCAAGGCTGCTGGATTGCCTGAGATCAGGGGTTCAAGACCAGCCTGGCTAACATGGTGAAAATGCGTTTCTACTAAAAATGCAAAAAAAATTAGCTGGGCATGGTGGCACATACCTGTAGTCCCAGCTACTCGGGAGGTTTAGGCAGGAGAATCACTTGGACCCAGTGAGGCCGAGGTTGCAGTGGGCTGAGATCGCGCCACTGCACTCCAGCCTGGGCGACAGAGCAAGACTTGGTCTCAAAAAAAAAAAAAAGAAAAGAAAAGAAAAGGAAAGAAAAATAGAGTAGTATAATAAATACTTATATGCCTATCATTTGTATTAGCATTTATTCACATTTTGTATATCATATATATGTGTGTATATACATAAATATATGTATTTCTTTTTGTCAAAGTATTATAAGTATATTACGACACCATGACAGTTGATTTCCAAACACGTTAGTAAGCATCTCCTAAAAATAAAGCCTTATAATTATTATTATTTTGAGATAGTGTCTTGCTCTGTCTCCCAGGCTGGAGTGCAGTGAAATGATCATGGCTCACTGCAGCCCCAACTTCCTAGGCTCAAGTGATCCTCCTACCTCAGCCTCTAGGTTGCTGGGACAACAGGCATGCACCACTACGCCCAACCAATCTTTTATTTTTTTGCAGAGACAGACTCTCACCATTTTGTCCAGGCTCAGGCCTTTTTTACATAAGAAAAATACCATTGTATCACCTAATACAATTAACAGAAATGCCTTAATACCATGTCATAGTTAACTCTATATAAACAGACCCAGAAGTTCCCAAATGTTTTATTATAGCTGATTTGTTCACACCAGGATCCTGACAACATCTGTGTATTGCATTTGGTTTCCCTGAGGACAAAGGTTTTTGTCTGCTTGTTCATGCACTTGTTGCAAAGAAATCTTGTGAACACTGTGTCGCTGCCATTATCACCATCGCTATTTCCATCATCATTACCATTGTTACCACCCTCATCATCATTCTCACGATCATCCTCACATCACCATTTTTACCATCACCACCATCACCATCACCATCATTACCACAATCATCATCATTACCACAATCAATCATCACCATCAGCATCGTCATCATCATCACCACTGTCATTACTACAATTACCATCACCATCACCACCATCATTGCTACAATTTACCATCACCGTCATCACCACCATCATTACCACAATCACCATCACCATCATCACCATCATCATCCTCACCATCATCCTCATCCTCATCATCATCCTTCTCACTATCCTCACCATCACCATCTTCATTACCACCATTATCACCATCGTACTCACCATCACCATCATGACCACCATCATCATCACCATCACCACCATTATCACTATCATCACCATCATTACCATCACCATCAAAATCCCTTAGAAGCTCTCTTTTTTCTCTTCTCTCTCAGCCATGTGACTTTGGAAGCTCTTTAAATGTTGATTCCGGGACCCCTGCCCAGATCCCTTGAATTAGAATCTCTAGGTCTTTGACCTTCCTGGTGGATTCTGATACAAGCCAAAGTTTGTGACTCCCTAGGCAAGGGAGAACCAGGGCAGGATTAAGGATATTTAGATAGTCAAGGAAAGGATACCTTGTGGAAAGGAGGGATCCACAGAAGGTGTTGGAGCACGGGGGTTTCGGTTGTAGTCTCTCAGAGCTGGATTGTTTCTTAAAGATCTATCCATTCTGGCCAGGTGCGATGGCTCACGCCTGTAATCCCAGCATTTTGGGAGGCTCAGGCGGGTGGATCACAAGGTCAGGGGTTTAGGCCAGGCACGGTGGCTCAAGCCTGTAATCCCAGCACTTTGGGAGGCCGAGACGGGTGGATCACGAGGTCAGGAGATCAAGACCATCCTGGCTAACACGGTGAAACCCCGTTTCTACTAAAAAATAAAAAAAAAAATTGGCCGGGTGAGGTGGCGGGCACCTGTAGTCCTAGCTACTCGGGAGGCTGAGGCAGGAAAATGGCGTAAACCCGGGAGGCGGAGCTTGCAGTGAGCTGAGATCCAGCCACTGCACTCCAGCCTGGGCGACAGAGCGCGACTCCGTCTCAAAAAA
>NW_016828162.1:224003-227861 GCF_001698545.2 Rhinopithecus bieti
GCCTGTAATCTCAGCACTTTGGGAGGCTGAGGCGGGCAGATCGCCTGAGGTCAGGAGTTTGAGACCAGCCTGGCCAACATGGAGAAACCCCGTTGCTACTAAAAATACAAAAATTAGCCGGGCATGGTGGCAGACGCATGTAATCCCAGCTACTTGGGAGGCTGAGGCAGGAGAATTGCTTGAACCTGGGAGGTGGAGGTAGCAGTGAGACGAGATTGCACCACTGCACTCCAGCCTGGGTGAGACAGGGCAAGACTCCATCTCAAAAAAAAAAAAAAAAAGATCTATCCATCTCTCCATTCAGTAATCTATTTAGTCAAGTACTGACCAAACCAGACAATGTTCTTTTTTTTTTGGAGAGGGATTAGCCTGGCTAATCTATTTTTAGCAGAGACAGGGTTTCACCGTACTGGTCAGGGCGGTCTCCTGACCTTAGGTGATCCATCTGCCTTGGCCTCCCAAAATGCTGAGATTGCAGGCAGGAGCCACTGTACCCAGCCTCAGGCAATGTTCTTTTTTGTTTTGTTTTGTTTTTGTTAGATATCGGGTCTTGCTCTGTTGCCCACGCTGTAGTGCCATGGTGTGATCATAGTTCACTGAAGCCCTGACCTCCCAGACTCAAGTAATCCTCCCACCTCAGCCTCCCGAAAACCTGGGACCACAAACACACACCACTATGCCTGGCTAATTTTTGTATTTTTGTTGAGATGTGGGGGGTCTCACCATGTTGTCCAGACTGGTCTCAAACTCCTTGGGCTCAAGTGATCCTCCCACTTCAGCCTCCCCAGATGCTGGGATTACAGGCGTGAGCTACTGCACCTGGCCCAGGCAGTGTTATAGGTGCTGGAGATACAGCAGGGAGCCAGGTCCATGTGGGCTCTGTCCTTGGGGAGTTTACATTCCTGGGCAGCCAGGTGTTACCATCATCTGTTACTAAACAGACAGAGTCATGAATTCAGAAGAGTGTTTTGCTTTAAGAGGGGGATGGGTATGGTTCTGGGAGAATGTGACCTGGAGACTGGCCCAGTTCAGGGAATGTAGCCAAACTTCCTGGAAGTAATGAAATCTGAGCAGCACTGACCAGTGGAGGGAGTGGAGAAAGAGATGGCAAGGCGAGGGCCTGGCAGCAAGACAGGGTTTGCCGCTGCTGCCAGCTGGGCCCAGTGAGAGAAGGGGATGTTGCAAGAAGAGACTGGGGCAGGGACCAGATCAGGCAGGGCCTCGAAGGCCGTGCTGAAGCATCTGGTCTTTATCTCAAGAGCAATAGGGAGCTATGGAAGGTATCTGAGCAAGGGAGTGATGTGATCTTGTGAATATTATTAACAGGTCATAGGCTCTGGCTCCTGTAGGTATGAGGGAAGAATCTGAGGGCCAAGCATGAGAGTGGGAGAACCAGTATTAGGAGTTGATTGCATTTGAGCCAGGCACGGTGGTTCATGCCTGTAATCTCAGCACTTTGGGAGGCTGAGGCGGGCAGATCGCCTGAGGTCAGGAGTTTGAGACCAGCCTGGCCAACATGGAGAAACCCCGTTGCTACTAAAATACAAAATTAGCCGGGCATGGTGGCAGACGCATGTAATCCCAGCTACTTGGGAGGCTGAGGCAGGAGAATTGCTTGAACCTGGGAGGCGGAGGTTGCAGTGAGCCAAGATCGTGCCACTGCACTCAAGCCTGGGTGACAGAGCAATACTCCGTCTCTAAAAAAAACAAACAAACAAAAAAAGGAGTTGATAGCATTTGTCCAAGGGAGAAGTGGGGGCTTTCAAGTCCTCGTGATCTGGCCCCTGTTCTTCTCTGACCTCACCTCCAGCCACACTGGTCTTATTGCTCCCAAACACAGCAGGCCTGCTCCTGTCTCAGAACTTTGGCACTTAAGAGCTGGGGTCTCAGTATGTTGCACAGGCTGGCCTTGAACTTCTGGGCTGAAGTGATCCTCCAACCTCGGTCTCCCAAAGCACTGACATTACAGGTATCTGCCACCGCACCCGGCCCCCAGCAGGTCCTTGATGTAGAGCAGGTGCTTAGTGACCTTGAGGGTTGTGGGGGGAAGGACACGCAGGATGTGTGGGACAAATATTTAATGAACTCCAGCTATGTGCCTTGTGCTGGGGTGAGGGTGGCAAGAACCGTGTCTCAGCCCTGGTGAGACTTACGTTTGCAGGGTCAGGTGGGGGAGGAGATTAAACGGCAGGGCAGGTGCACAGACTGAGGGAGAAATGGAGCAAGGCAGGCGGAGTGGGCACTGGGAGGGAGGGAGGGCGTCAAAGCTGGTGGAAATAAGAGGAGGCGAGGGTGAGGGGGATTCCCTGAGGAGAAGGCCAGAGGCTGGTCAATGCCCACATCATTCATGCTCATATTACAGCATGGTTTCTCTTTTCTTTTCTTTCTTTCTTTCTGTTTTTTTTTTTTTGAGACAGTCTTTATCTGTTGCACAGGCTGAAGTGCAGTAGTGTGAACGTGGCTTACTGTAACCTTTGCCTCCCAGGTTCAAGAGATTCTCCTGCCTCAGCCTCCCGAGTAGCTGGGATTACAGGCACGCACCACCACACCCGGCTGATTTTTGTATATTTAGTAGAGATGGGGTTTCGCCATGTTGACCAGTCTGTTCTCGAACTCTTGACCTCAGGTGATTGCCTGCATCAGCCTCCCAAAGTTCTAGGATTACAGGTGTGAGCCACTGCACCGGCCTAAAGTTCTTAACACTTAGAATTGTGAGAAATTGTTGTTTGTTTATGGATTTGGGCCTCAGCCTGTCCAGCAGCAAGCACTGGCTCTGTCGGGTGTCATGTGATGCCCTGTGGGCGTGAATCATCCCTCCATTCCTCAGTCTTCTCACTTGTGAAATGGGACTCTCAGCTGTACCTCCTCTTTGTAGGTACAGGAGAATGTTAGAGGGATGAAATGAGCTAATTCGTGTAAATTGCTGAGGACAGGGCTGGACACATACCAGGTCCTCCATTCATTCATTAATTCACTCATTCATTCATTCAGAGGATATTTATGAAGCATGTACTATGTGCCAGGCACCTTAGTGCTGGGAAAGAGACAAAATCAAAAATCTTCACTGTCTCTCATAGGTTTCTGCATGCTAGTGGGAGAAACAGAACATGAACAAACAAGTAAAATATATATGGCCTCTCAGAAGGG
This sequence comes from Rhinopithecus bieti, assembly GCF_001698545.2. Classification (NCBI taxonomy): domain Eukaryota; kingdom Metazoa; phylum Chordata; class Mammalia; order Primates; family Cercopithecidae; genus Rhinopithecus; species Rhinopithecus bieti. Next base: position 227,151 of record NW_016828162.1, read on the forward strand.
AGTGTGCGACACAGAGAAAAGACATCCGGAAGAGGGAAGGGGACTCAGTGGTATGGGAACTGCAGTTTTATTTTATAATTTTATTTTTTGGGGCCAGGCGTGGTGGCTCATGCCTGTAATCCCAGCACTTTGGGAGGGCGAGGTAGGCAGATTACTTGAGCTTAGGAGTTCAAGACCAGCCTGGCCAACACGGTGAAACCCCGTCTCTCTAAAAAATACAAAAATTAGCCGGGCGTGCTGACACATGCCTGTAGTCCTAGCTACTTGGGAGACTGAGGCGAGAGAATTGCTTGAACCTGGGAGGTGGAGGTTGCAGTGAGCCAAGATGACATCACTACATTCCAGCCTGGGCGACAGAGTGAGACTGTTTCACAAAACAAAACGAAACAAAAAGAATTTTTTTTTGTTGTTAAAAAAATGAAGACAGGCCGGGCACCATGGCTTATGCCTGGAATCCCAGCACTTTGGGAGGCCGAGGCAGGCAGATCACATGAGATCAGAAGTTCAAGACCAGCCTGGCCAGCATAGTGAAACCCTGTCTCCACTAAAAAAAAAAAGAAAATTATCCTGGTGTGGTGGCACATGCCTGTAGTCCCAGCTACTCGGGAGGCCGAGGCAGGAGAATCACTTGAACCTGGGAAGCGGAGCTTGCAGTGAGCTGAGATCACACCACTGCACTCCAGCCTAGACAACAGAGCGATACTCCATCTC